>NC_051068.1:56806017-57106017 GCF_004664715.2 Peromyscus leucopus
AAACACAGTCAAAACTTGTGGCTAGGGGAGTCATGATTTTCTTTCTATGAAATAAATTATTTCTACAGGGGAGAAAAAGACAAATAAATTAATTTTTTGGCTATGATTTAGAACATGTGAAATAGACTTCACATGTTAAAGTCAGTGAAACAAATATTACTTTTAGAACCTATTCTGTTCAGACATTGGAAAAAGCTCCTTGGGTGTAAAATTGTCCCCAGTTGAGAATCATTAGATCTTAGTCATATATTCTGTTGAATAATATTTAGATACCATTTTATTTTTGTTTATTTATTTATTTTTTTTAGACATGATTTCTCTGTGTAGCCCTGGCTGTCCTGGAATTCATTTTGTAGACCAGGCTGGCCTCGAACTTGGAGGCCCACTTTCCTCTGCCTCTCACATGCTGGGATTAAAGGTGTGTACCACCATTGCCCGGCTAGACTTTGTTTTTTAAAGTCTGATTATTGACATCAAATTTTTTTTTACCTAGAGTTTGAGTTTAAGTGTATTTTCTTGTTTTGCAATTTGAAGATATATATACAAAAACAAAACCAGATGGAGTGCATTCTTCTTTCTCTTTCTACCCATGTTAGTCAATCATAAACATCCTTCAGTGATTTGGTGGAATCCATGGTCCCAGAGCCTCTTCATGGCTAAGTATTGTCCTGGTTTTCCATCCATATTGGGTCTGGCTTAGGTTAATAGAACTATGTTCTTTCTTATCTTAGAACTCCTTTGTAGAGCCCACTGAAACACTCTGAGTAACAACAAAGCCCTCTGTTTGAAAATTAATAGTTGTGCCAGAAGCCCTATCCAAGGACTGAGGAATCTGGATGCAGACATCTACGGCTAAGCCCTGGGTGGAGCGCTGGGAGTCTAATTAGCGAGAAAGAGGATGGTTTATATGAGCGAGAATTGTTGAAACCAAGGTTGGATAAAGCACAGGGACAAATAGCCAAATGAATGGAAACACATGAACTATGAACCAAAGGCTGAGGGGCCCCCAACTGGATCAGGCCCTCTGAATAGGTGAGACAGTTGATTGGCTTGATCTGTTTGGGAGGCATCTAGGCAGTGGTACCGAGTCCTGGGCTCACTGCATGAGATAGCTGTTTGAAACCTGGGACTTGTGCAGGGACGCTTGGCTCAATCTGGGAGGAGGGGACTAGACCTGCCGGGACTGAGTCTATCAGGTCGATCTCAGTCCTCAAGGGTGGCCTTCATCTGGAAGTGGTGGGAATGGGGGGTGGGCTGGGGGGAAGGGGAGGGGGGCAGGAAGTGGGAGAACAAGGGAATCTGTGGCTGTTATGTAGAACTGAATAGTATTGTAAAATAAAAGAAAAAAAAGAAATTAAAAAAAAAAAAAGAAAATTACTTCTTGCAGGGTGGTGGTGTTTGTGCATGCCTTGAATCCCAACACTCTGGAGGCAGAGGCAGACAGATTTCGTGAATTTAAGGCCAGCTTGGTCTACACAGCTAGTTCCTGGATAGCCAAGGCTGCATAAAGAAACCAAGTCTCAAAAAAAAAAAATTAAAAATTAAAACCAACAAAAGAAAAAGAAAATTACTTCTTGTAACAACCCAGTGAGTCAAGCTAGAATAGCCTTCTTACCCAAGCACTTTTATAGGTCTATGAGACCCTGTGACCTTTTCATCCCTCCTCACCTGAAAGCCAGCATGCTCTTCTATACCTATCACTCACTATCATGTTCAACAATGGAGACAGCCATTTTGTTAGTTTGGCTTTTTTTTTTTTTTTTTTTTTTTTTTTTTAATTGTAGACCCGAGTTTTCCCAGGATCAGAAGCTAATGAAATCTCACTTGGAGTTTCGCAGTATAGAGAGACTCCCATAATGATTCAGTAACCATAAGTTAAGACTATTAAGTCCAACCCAAGGGCAAAAGAAGCATTCTGTCAAGTTGCTAATCCTGTGGCTCCATTTCTATTACAGGTGACAGCTGCCAATCAGCCAAGACTCATCATTCCTAAGTTCCAATCAAAGATAATTTTAGCTGTCTTAATTTAGCGTTAATTAGACAATTCCAAAATCAGATGACTTTTGGAGAATGATATTGATAACATTGCTGAACATGCAATTGGAGGGAGAAGTTAATAGGTACAGGTATTTCAAAAGATGTTTTATGCAAAATCTAAGCAAATTTGTCCTTGATAAAAAGTGGCCAGAAACATTATTTTTGTAGAAAGTTACCTAGTACGTGGTAAACCAAGTCCCAACTCATGTATTGCCAAATGCCTCGTTGAGAGATATAACAGGAAAGTAGAATTTAGTATTCCTATGCAAAACTGATACATAAAGAGAATGAGAGCATGGCTAAAAAGCATAACTTTCTCTCCCTCTGTGTATATATGGATGTGAACAGAAGCATGTATGTATCTCTGTTATTAATCTACCCTTCATTTTAAAGTAAAGTATATGATATTTGCTAAATGCAAACTCTGTACAGACCTTAGTATTATTAGCTCTGTCTTAATTGTTTCCCTCATACTCATACTATAGGCTCATTCTCCTGAAATTATGCTCATCTGATTCAAGATCGACAGTATGAAGCAGCAATACAGTATATTGATTAGGAGCTTCCATCCCAGATAGAGGATTTTAGTCTCAGAGAAAATTGCTACACAAGACTTTGGTTGGCTGTTATAGTTTGATGTGACTGTGATTCAGAGACAAAAGACATTATCAGTAAGAACAGTCTCTTTTGTTTCCTCTGAGACATCTTACTATGTACTCAGGTTAGCCTAGAACTCCTGACCCTACTGCCTCACAGCCTCCAGAGCGATGGTATTGCATATACACACCAGTATAATGGACTAAAAGCATCATTTTAATTGTAGTTAATCATAAACACAGCTTGACTTTAGAACAGGGATGCCTAATGTGAATAAATGTGAAATACACACACACACACACACACACACACACACACACACACACACACACACACAACTTTAAGGGTTTTTTTGAACCTACATTAAAGAAGTAAAATAAAAATCAAGTGACTTTAGTTTTAATGATGAATTTTATCAAACTCAACACATCCAAAATAGCTAGTTGGAAGCAGTTATTCATGGGATAATCAGGCCTTGAGGGTTCAAGTCTCTCCTACGTCCTGCCTTCTCTCTGTTCTAAAATGCCCAGCTGTGAGGTGTGAACAGGCTTCCAGTGCCGGGGATATGAGGGGTCTCTTGTCATGGTGTCTTCTCTGTTGTGATGGACTGTATCCTGAAACTGTGAGTCAAAATCAACATTTCTTCCTTAATGTACTTCTTGTCAGGTGTTGGGCCACCGTAAAAAGAAAAACAGAATATGTGAAGAGGGGTAGGGGGCCGACACAACAGTTCAAAACACACAGCACACTCGTGTGAAATGCTCAAAGAATAAGGGAAATTTTATAGGGAAACCATGAAAGCAAAATAATGAAGGCACAAGATTGGTAGCAGTTATAGAGTCTTTGCTGTGAGTACCTCACTGTGTGATTCATAAGCCTTTGGAACTAGTTCGTGGGAGGAATGTGGAAGTTTAGACCTGCATGCTAGAGAAGTCCTGAAGTGCTCTAAGCAGAGATTAATGGGCCATCTGGAGGGAGCTCCGAAGAGCAGGATGCTGATCAAAGTGTGGACAGGAAAGCCTGGTCCGGTAAGGTTATGAAGAGAAACAAAGGCTCTGTCAGGAACTGGACTAGATGTCATTCATGTTATAGCCTGCCAAGGAAACCTGACTGCATTCTGCGAATGTCCTGAGAACTCCAGTGATCGTAAATTTAAAAGCAATGGATTGATTTGTTTGGTGGAGGGAATTCCAAGAAAATAAATCATTGAGCCAGTGGCATGGTTTAGACTGCATTTACTCAGATTTCGGTAAAAGAGATTAAAAAAAATGGAATACAAAGATATGAAAAAAAATGTGCAGTTGGTGAGGAAAGGAGCATGAACAGATTTAAAGTTGTGGGCAGGACCTGTGCTGACAAAGGGACTGTGTTCCTAAAGAGATTAGTGCAGTTGAGAAAAACTCTCATTAAAAAAAAAAAAAAAAAAAAAGAGCTTGAACAAAGAGACTCTCCCCTAAGGGTATCCTGTTGAGCAGGCCTTCCTACAGAAGTGTTTTCACAGGGCAGCCTTGAAAGCACATAGAGGCCATCGCAACTGTGGTCCAATGTGGCCAGCTATCATCAGAAATTGACATGGTCCATAGGGCACTGATTTTATAGGCATGAAAACTCTGAGAGTTAGAGGGTCATAGTACTCACATCAAGGTTCCAAAAGGGCACCAAGGTTAGGCAATATGAAGTAAGATCAGATTCCCCCACAGAGCTCCTGGGACAGCTCCTGTGAAGCTGCTAGGGGGGAAACAGAGACCCCAGTGTACTGGAGATGCCTGTGGGAAGTCCACTGAGGACAGCTGGATGGATCAGGAGGAGCTGTCCCGTGAGACCATGTGTGTTACAGGCAACAAAGCTGGAAGAGGTGGGCTACCCAGTCTCGTTGGAGTCCAGATGATGCTACCATGACCCCACAGATGCCAGGCGTGGGCTTCAACATTTGTTTTTGCCCTTCTATTATTTTGTTTTCAAATGTAGTGATTAATCTGTTCTATTGTGTTAGAAATACATAACTACTTATTTTGTTTATTTAGTAGAAAATAGATTCTTCTCTTGTACAATACATCCCAAACACAGTTCCCCTCCCCCCCCCATTCCTCCCAATTCTCCTCACCTCCCTTCTCCCTCATACCCACTCCTCTTCTGTTTCCTCTTCAGAAAAGAGCTGGCCTCCAAGAGACAACAACCAAACAGGACAAAACAAGGTATAATAAGACAAAGAAAAAGCCCTCATATCAAGGCTTTCCAATAGGAAATCCAATATGAGGAAAAGAGTCCCGAGAGCAGGCAAAAGAATCAGAGACATCCCCAGGCCCACTGTTAGGAGTCCCACAAAATACCCAGCTATCATCTATAACATACATGCAGAGGACCTGGTATGGACCCATGCAGGCCCTGTGCTTGCTGTTTCAATCTCTATGACCCCTGCTTAGTTGATTCGGTGGGCCATGTTCTCTTGGTTTCCTCCATCCCCTCTGAGTTTTGCATTTCCTCCCCCTCTTCAGAGGGGCTTCCTGATCTCTTAGGGGAGGGACCCAATGGAGACCTCTCAATTAGACTCTCTCTTTCTCTGCATAATGTCTGGTGTGGGTCTTTGTGCCCACTCCCATCTACTGCCAGAAGAAGCCTCTCTGATGATGATTGGACAAGATACTAATCTATGAGTATAGCAGAATATCATTGGAATCATTTCATTGATTATTTTTTTAAGAGCAGTCATGTTTGGATATCCCTAGGTCTCTGGGCTACCCAATCTCCAGTTCCTGGCCACCTAGGCAGTGTAGGGCATGGACTCCCTCTCATGGAGTGGGACTTGAGTTAAGCCAGACATTGGTTGGCCATTCTTACAAATTCTGTGCCACCATTGCCCCAGCAAATCTTGCAGGCAGGACAGATTGTAGGTGGAGGGTTTTGTGGCTGGGTTGGTGTCCAGGTTTCTCTTTCGGTAGCCTGCAGTGTACCCTTCTCACGCCAAAGAGATCAGAATGCAGGGTGAAGGCTCTAGGCAGACACCAGCTGGGCTTCTTGATATTCAGTGGGCTGTGTAGATGTTGCCCTTGGCAATGAGGCCCACAGTGACAGTTTTCAGAGAGTGACTCCTCCTAGCATCAGCCTCAGTTTTTTAGGGATCTCCACAGGACTGCCTTGGCCAATAACTCAACCAAAGGCAATCCAGTCCCACCATTGGAAGCCCTTGCCTGGCTACAAAAGATGGCCAGTTCATACTCCATATAAATAACTTATTTTTGGCTGTAAAAGTTCACATGAGATTGCCTTGAATTTAGACGAGGCTTTGGACTTTTGGACAATATAAAGTTGACAAACTGAATGTTGCCACATAAAAACATGAGTAACAACAATAAAAGCCACTGTTTATTTTTACCACCATTTGATAAATGTAATGAGATTTTAATAATATGAAGTTAGGAAAGTCACCCTTTCTTAACTAAACAATTCTTTAAATGGAATCCTTTACATTCCATTAAGACAATCACACTGTCTTTATTTCTCTCGTTGCACTTCAGATGAGTAAAAACTTCACATCACAAGTACGAACCACACTGTGGGAACATTGAATCTACTCCAGGTCAAGTGTTGATGGAAGTCTTTAAGAATTTTGATGGAGCAGGATGTGCTGGCACATGCTTGTAATCCCAACACTTGGGAGCCCGAGTGGGAGAACCAGAAGTTCAAGGCCCCTCACCTGCTCTTTGGGAGACCCTTCCTTTGACTCACCTGAAAACAATTTGTGTCTGAAGTGGATGTGGGAAGATGAACTCTCTTTGGAGACTTACTGGGATTCAGATCATTTTGTAAACAAATTGTTTGTTAGCTAGACTGATAATCTCTGTAGCAGTCCAGAGACATCACTGGATTCTTATTTATTTATTTATTTATTTATTTATTTATTTATTTATTTATTTATTTATTTTTTACTTCATTTCACATGTCAGTAGCTACTCATGGTACCTTCTCAGGGTGGTTCTGTGTCCACAGTTCCCTAATTTGCTATGCTGTCCCTTCCTTTCTGTCTCATTTAATGACTTCATTAGTCACCCTACCTCTATTAGGCTGTGGTTAGTCACTTCCTTTGTCTTTTTTTGAAGAATCATTGGTTTAATTAGAAGTGGGGGAGATGGTGGGAGTCCAGTTCCAACCTTTCCCACCTTCTCTAGGGTTCTTAGGAGGAGGAGAGAGAGATAAAAAAATATTAGGTAGAAAGAGAGACCTAGCCGATGAGAAGAAAGACAGAGACACAGGATAGCTTCAGGAGAGCCTGGATCAATATCCAACAGCTTCGAAGGTTTATTCAAAAGGCTTTATATAACATGCCAAGGAGAGATGCAAGAGACCGCCCCCCTTGCAAGATGGAAGCACACCATACAGCCAAACACCTGGTAACCACGTCATTGACCAAATCATCTCCTTACACAACCCTGCTGGGTAAAACAAGCTCAGATTCTCTGACCCTGAGTAATTTCTCACTAGGAAACCTCTGTGGACTCCCACAAGAAGTATGTGCAGGGCCGTACTAACAGGTAATCTGACCCTCTTAAATTTAGTGAGTGTTCCAGAGGTTTTAACAATGTGCACAATCACCCATCTTCCTCCAGTTCTTATCAAAAGGTTGTTTTGAGTTGACCTTTTTTTTTTTTGCTAAGAGAAGTTTTCAACTTTATCCTTTTCTGGTTGTGGTTAGGAAGGAGCTGTAGAAATGGCTGTTTTCAGTCACCGAGTTCTGAGTTTCTGGACTCTGTTTTTCTTCTGTCAAGATTCCTATTCTTAAAAATATTTATTTGTTATTGCTGTCTGTGTGTGGATGGGCAAGCACATGCTCTGGCACAGATGCGGAAGCAAATGGCAGCTTTGCTCTGTTTGTTCTCTCTTTCTAGGGTGCCAGGGATCCAACTCAGGTGTCAGGTTTTTGAGGAGAGTGGTTTTACCCACCGAGCATCTCCTTCCTCAGCCTTTTATTAAGTTGGCTAATTGTTAATAAGCTAATTTGCTTTCTGTAAAAGTATGTGAATCATGGAAGCTAACATTTATCATTAAATTTGTGTGGTCTCTAGTCCTAGGATTATAAATTAACATTGTCTGCTTGCCAAGTTATCATTGCTGACAATGTCAGTAGATGCCTTATCATGCTTAACAATGCACGGGTCTCAGGACCCGTGACAGAGTGTTCTTCCTGGCTGTCACCAGCCTTGGTGCTAATACCTCCAGGACACATACATTATGTGGATTATTATATAATGCACCCTATAAACAATATCATATAAATGATAACACACCACATCTAGCTATCAACTTCACACTCAGTTAGCATATGCTAGGCTGTGACGCACTGACAACCAGCCCCCGCTCCAAGCTTATTTCTCACATTATGATCTCTAGAGACTCAAGCAGATAAGCCTCTGAATGTACAGTCCCACAGTTGTGTGTGTGTGTGTGTGTGTGTGTGTGTGGGAAGTGACAAATAAAACCAGAGGCATAAAAACCCAGAGGCAAATGTTTAATGAGAGGCTGTTTCTCTTTTCCATTCTAATAGGGTTTATGGTACTTTTCTGTTTACTTGAAAAGTTCATCAAACATAATGTCAAATAATCTTTCACAGTTTCTTTGATATAATCTTTACAAAATATCCCTTTTCCTCATGATTACACAAATACTCAAGCCTCTTGTGTAGCCTTTAGTTTCAATGTACGTGGGAAGATTTATGATAAAAATATCACAACTAATGACTATTTCTACAAAACTTTGAAATATGTTTAATATATGGTATGTTCTTATAAATAATAAATATGCCTCTGTATTATATCCTTTAAAACACTTCATTAGTACTTTAATAATTTCGTACATGTCTTGATCATATTCATCTCTCTCTGCCAACTCTTCCCAGATATGAAGGGATTTTTTTTTCCAAGACAGGGTTTCTCCATGTAGTTTTGGTGCCTGTCCTGGATCTCACTCTGTAGACCAGGCTGGCCTTGAACTCACAGAGATCCACCTGGCTCTGCTTCCCGAGGGCTGGGATTAAAGGTGTGTACCACCACCACCGCCCAGCATTATGAAGGGATTTTTAAACGAATAACTAACCTAATGGCTTCCCAGTCTGGGATGAAGGAATCCTATGATTTTTCATTTGTTACTGTTAAACATAATTCTCACTACAAAGAGAACGAGAGAGGAATTATTCTGAGCTAAATATGCATGGCAATGGCCTGGGAATGTGGACTGAGGTTGTCCCAGTCACGTGGTCCTGTATGGAGGCAGGGATACGTTCATCCATACTCAGTGACAGAAGAAAGTCAGCAATCAAGATATTTTCTAAATACACTCGTTGGAGCCTTAGGGAAGCAGGTCACAGCACAGTGTGGAGAACTGTGTGGCAGGTGCTAGAGGGTGACATTCCTGGTTCTGTGTCAGAAGAAGTTAAATGTCGGCTAATACATTCCAGAGGCTTTACCTGATAGTTGAAAGGATGCTAGGTCAGACAGACAAAGGGACAGCTATTAATGGCTATTCAGGGGGGTAAAGATGACCCAAGATAAATTGACTTGGGAACGATGACATTATAACTCTCTATAACAAGAGTCTTAATCATTCAACCTTGAAGAATTTTTTTAAAAAATTATACTTCATTGCATTTACAAATGTATTATGTGTGTGGGAGAGTGTTGGGGTGTTTGTGCCACTGTGCATGTATGGAGGTAAGAAGACAACTTGAGAGAGCTGGATCCTTCTTTGGACCTTACAGAAGGTCCAGGAGACGGAACTCATGTAGTCAGGCTTGGTGGCAAGTGCTTTTACAGGAACTCCAGTTCACAGCCCCCTCCTCAGCTCAGCTATGCTCACATGCCAGCTGCTTTATAGCGTCATCCGCTTCTCAATTCTGAATTAGTCAGACCCACTGAAGTGCAGGTGGCAGGAACCAATTCAGCTGAAGCCCACAGTGTTGGGGATCTCCTTTGGAGCTGCCCTCTCCAGACCCTGTCCTCGGAAAGCCGCCAAGGGTCAGCCCCTCCCCCGGGGCTGCTCAGGACTACATCTACAGGGTATTTAAGACCTGGTCCTCAGACCTGCCATGTGCTCTCCCTCCTGCCTTCCCGAGAGTCACCCAGGAGTTGCTTCATTCTGTTTATTAAACCTGGATTTATTAATTCGTCTTGATTGGCTTATTGCATCGGCGGAGGATACCCAATAACCAGGGATCCAATACTTATCACACAAGTCTTTTGCCCCACCTCTGTTTATGATCCTTCATCCCAGCCTTTCTCCGCTATTATCTTTACTTCCTGGTTTCTCTTAGCTTAGAAAGACTTTCTGTGTGCTTTATTAAATCATTGCTGGTGAGTTCTGGTTTTCCTCTTTTCAGCTCTATCCTCCTCACAACAAGGAAACATCTTCTAGGGGATCTCAAAAACTAGGGGCACCAGTCTCCGACTAGGTTACCTTTTTAATCTAAACTAAGAATTGTGTCTAGAGTCTCATGACCACTAAAGAGTTTACTGATATGAGACTGCATTATGAACTGTTCTTGATTATTATAAGATTATTTGGGACACAATCATTAGTTAACAAATAGCCAAAAATGTGGAGGTCAAATTTATGTTTTAACCACTGTCCTGAAGTTTCCTAGGGCAGTGAGTATAAAAGAAAATCATACTAAGCCTGAAAAAGCCTTGGGTGCCCTTAAGAGTTAGTGGGATCGGGTGTGCTGACTCACATGCACAAACTTAGCACTAGTTGGGGTTGGGGCAGGAGGGTTCTGACTTTGAGACTAGCCTAGACTATATAGTGAGTTACAAGTCATCCTGGGATAGATAGCAAGATCTCTACTAAAAACTAAACTAAACAGGGTAACAACAACAATAAAAAAGAACAAAGCAAAGTAACAGTGGAAATGGGTGAGAGAAGAGTGGGGCCGGGGAGTGGAGGAGAGGCTGAGGAAAGGAAATTGTCAGAGGCAAACCTAGACAGCAGTGTGGCTCATCGGTGCAGGTTGAGTGAGACCACTGTCCTGCTTTGTGAGCTGGTGTTTACGTCACACATGGAATGTAACTACAATCATCCCAAGGTCACCATGCAAATGTTAAGAAAGCATTATGTAGTTATGCAAATAAGCTTATGATTTTTCTACATGAAGACAGATCGATTCTGTTATATTACATTTCCTCTGTGAGTTAAGACTCTTTATACTCTACTAATGATACAGCTTGTAGTAAGAAACCATGGTTGTGAAGGCAAACACATGTTTTTTAATTCTCATTTAACCTTTGGTATGAATCATTCTAACTGGAGCTCCTAGGACATCTCATTTATGTCCCAGATAATTTTCTATCACTTGTGTTTGGGTACCAGGCAGCAGCCATAGGAATTTCTCATCTATTGTGCCTTCTAGAGGTTAGCAGACCACTGCACACGACTACAGCTGATTGTGAAAAAGCTAATATAGACAGACTCTGGGCCACTTGCTTTGCATCATATTCTCAGGTTGTTCTTTCCTTTCTAAAATACAAAGTGAGGTTTTTCTCCACAGCCTGCCTGTCTGTAAATACATCAGCTAGTCACATACTTACGGGAGTCAAATATCTTACCGCATCTCTTAGACACGTGCAAGACGCATGTAAGTGTTGGAACCAGGGAAGGTGGAGAGGAGGTGCTGGGTGCGCAGCGGCTTCAGTCCTACCACAGTCAGGCAAAACATGGAATTACTCCAACAAGCTGTTTTCATTAGTAGAGTCTGAAGAGTCTTAGCTCACAGAGGAAATACAACAGAATGGATCTTCATGTAGAAAATCATGAGCTTAATTGCGTAGTTACATAATGCTTTCTTAGCATTTGCATAGTAACCATTGTGGTGGTTGTAGTTACATTCCATGTGTGACATACCAGGGCAAGTCAAACTAGAGACACCAAGAAAAAAACAGGGACCTAAAGGAACCTCAGAGGACTGTTGAACATTGATGGTCACCAAATGAAAAGGAAAGATGGGAGAAGAATTGGGCCCCAGAAGGAGGACTAGCTGGGCTGATTCAGTGTGCTGAACCTCTTGCATTTCAGACTGTTTTTAGCCAGTTGATGAGCTACATCAGACATCATCTGGTACTGCGTATCTGTGATGGACCCGGAGAAGATCTGGAGAAGACGGTGCTGTATCACAGGCCTAGGATGAACAGGTTGGGTATGTGATGATGAATGTAGGGGCTCCGTTCCAGTGCACCCAACCAACGACCAACCCTACTGATTTTCATATCTACAGCGGCCACACACATACTGCTTTTCTTTGTGTTAGCTAGAAACTGTTCACTAACTCCAACCATTTATTCATTTTGTTACTTTTGGCCAAATGGCTTGTAAGTCCACACAGCACAGTAGTACTTTTCAGATTTTTGAGAGGAAGAGAAAGCATCATTAAAATGAGCTTCTGGGTGGGGTTGTTACTAAGACCATGCTTCGTTATTAACTGAAACATTAAATACTAAAAAGTAACATCATCCAAAGACATCTCACAACAAAAAATATCTTTTTATCATATTTAGCCCATGCAACTGAAGGAATAAACTTCAGAGAGTCAAATAGTGGTAGACTGTGAAACAAGCATATGATGTCACTTAAAAAAACAACAACCCTGCTTTGATAAATATAAAAATTTAAGAAGTGTGAAATCAATTAAAACTAAACTTAAACACAGAGACTTAGCAATTTGCAGTTTCAAATCAATCCTTAACTACTAAATGAAAATACTTCCTTTGGATGTTAACATATACCATACAATTTAGGAAACTAATATGTGGTACATTTATTGCAATCATGATATCATTTACTTTCTGTATAGTAAATATTTAGTACTCTCAGGTGTTCTGATCTTTTGGTTCAGATACTATTTACTATATTACCATAGAAAATGGCAAAAGATATTTCAAATTGTACATTTTAACATGTGGTTTCAGCTGAACAAAAATTATACATAATTGGTAGAAGCCACAGCTGCATTATTATGTATGTGCTTAGAAAAATTAACTTCATATATACTACTTATTTTTAAAGTTTTGAAGAAAATCTATAAATATGTGTGAAAATAATTTTCTTTTGAGACAGAAATGTGGATAAATTGCTAAATGGTCTTATTAATGAAAAACCCGGAGCCAGATATTGGGGCAAAAGCCTGAGAGATCAGAGGAATAGGAAAAGGCACAGGCAACCTCACCTCACTGACACCTCAGTCTCCAAAGAGACCTACTTCCTGTATACCCATGCCTATATACCTTTCTGTTTTGACATCTCATTTCCTCTTTTTGCCCAGCTACATCACTTTCTGTCTATCTGTAGAGACCTCCAGACCTCTATGGTTAGTGCTGGGATTAAAGGCATGTGTCACTATGCCTGGCTTTGTTCTCCAGTATGGCCTTGAACTCAAAGAGATCTGGATGGATCTCTGCCTCCTGAATGCTAGGATTAGAGGCATGTGCTACCATTGTCTGACTTCTATGTTTAATATAGTGGATGGATTTTTCCTCTGGTCCTCAGATAAACTTGATTAGGGTGCATAATACTGGGGAACACAATACATCACCACACAGATTCTTATTGTCTATACTAGGTCTTGAACTGGTGATCCTCTTGTCTCAGCTTCCAAGTGCAGGAATTCTAGGTGTACACCACTACACCTAGCTTTGTAGAAGTAAATTTTAGATGAGTTTTTCTTTTAATGCAATATAATTTCTTTAATTATATGTTACATTGAACTGAAAAACTCACATTCTTTCCAAAATTGCCAAGCTAAAAATAAATAGCTATGCCTAAACTTCTAAATAGGAAGACAAAAAAGAGATTCAGTGTGCTGATGCTAGGCATATGTTTGATGTTTAGGAATGGATGCTGGGGCCAGAGAGATGGTTCAGCATGTAAAAGTGCTTGCTGAACAAGCCTGATAACCTCACTCTGAGCCCCAGAACTCACAAGGTAGAAGGACAGAACAGAATGAGTTCCTGAGCTGTCCTCTGAATTCCACACGTACACCGTGGTGCTCCCTGTAACCATGATAAGTCAAATAAATAGTAACGTCCTAAGAACAAAACAAAGCAAGAATAGATACTTACCCTACCATTAATCACTAAAATTCACTTAAGAATGCTTTGGAGGTCAGAAGGTAAATTTTAGAGTTAGAGGTATGAATGTTTTCATTCTCTTTAACAACAACCAGAAGATTATTTGTTTGTTTCTTAAAGCACAGTGTTTGTTCCCTTATTGGATCTATCTGACAGCTAGGACAGTGGTTCTTAGAGAAGCAGAGACCCTGGGGATGGGCCGGGTGGGGTGTGTCTTAGCAATCTCTCCGGGTTACTCACCATACTCATTGAAGCTTGAGAACCACTGACTTAGAAGGACCAGAGATCTTTCTGATGTTGTTTGTGTGGTGAGAGGACAGTGACAATGTTTTTGTCCCCTAGACCATCTCCTTCTTGGAGCAGGCAGAGTCAACCTGCTGAAGGTTGTCCATCTCCCAGATCATCAGAAAAACATGAAAGATTTCCCTGTATTGCTTTGGAAGTGTTCATTTCAAAGATGAAAGCATGCTGATGTAAGAAGATGATAGGGTGGATATGTTTATCTCATTTCCAGAAAAAGATATTTTGAAAGTGGTTGTAAGTGGTCACAGAATTTGCATCAGGTGATATAAAGAAATCAAAGTGGTTTGGTTTCTCTTTCGTGTTTCTTTTATGTGCAGACATTGAACCGCACATAATAATGTTTGTGGTATAAGCCCTTGCGGTCTACCCACTTCAGTGATTTCAAATATTCAACATAACATGGCTAGCCATAGTCGCCATACTGTATACTCAATCTCCAAAGCTTGCTTACCTTGTATAACTGAAATTTTGACCATCACCTCTCTATTCTCTTTCCTGTCTCCAGCTTTTATCAACTACATTCTTTCTGGTTCTATGAGTTTGCCTATATAGACAAATGTCACTCTACATGTGACATCATTCAGAATTTGTCTTTCTTAGTTTGGCTTATTTCACTTAGTGTGGTAGCCTCTAAGTCCATCCACACTGTTGCAAATGGCAGAATTTCATTGATTTTCAAAGACTGAATACTTTCCATCATATACATATATCAAATTTTCTTTATCTGTTTACCCATCGGATAACTTAAGCTTTGACTTTGTGTTTTGTGAATCTGGTGAGGAAATGGAGCATGTGCGTAAGCAGAAGAGATAACGAACACGTGCGTATTCCATGTGTTGCCACTCCCTTTGCATATAACCTTTGCAAACCCTCAGGCCACAGAGTCACAGCAGATACTGACCAATGCATGGAAACTAATCAAAACCCAATGGGAACATAAAAATGGTGTCGTTTATGATTAAGTGGAGAGTTGATAACCCTGAGAGGTTTGCTCTCCCTTAAACCAGAAATGTTTCAAAAGTGGACAGCAGTATTCTAAGAAACGCCAGTGGTCCTGGGCCACTAACACATCCCTTGTTCTTGCTGCTTCTCTACAAATTACCACTGAAAATCACGACACAAGAGAAAGTGAAAAGTGGGGCTATTGGGCAGGATGACACACATTTGGAACCACAGAACTGGGAGAGGGAGACTGTAGGGAAAAGGGGCTGGCTACAGAAACCCACCCTGACCCTGGACAGTCCAGAATTAGGGAAGGATGGCTCAGATAAGGCCAATGAAAGAAACACAGTTTGGCTCAGATGACCTCTGGAGATGGTAGGCCAGAAGGCCTAGCCAAAACAGCAAGCTCCAAGTTCAGTGAGAGACTCATGAAATAATGGGGGTGGGGTGGGGGCTGGAGAGACCGCTCAGCAGTTAAGAGCACTGGCTGCTCTTGCAGAGGACCCAGATTTGGTTCCCAGCGCCCATATGGTGGCTCACAACTGCCTATAATTCCATTTCCAGGAGATCAGACACCCTCTTCTTGCTTCTGTTGGCAACAGGTACGTATGTGGTATACTTGCACACATGTGGGCAAATCCTCATACATACACATTTTTTTTTTTAAATTTTGAAAAAGAAGATGGAGGATGAGTGATTGAAGAACAGATGAGACTCAAGCTTTGACCTTCACTTGTATGCGCACACACAAGCATTACACATACACGAATACACACATGTACAAAAGGGGGGTTGTCATAGCTTCTTGTTTAAGTCTTTCCTGATTTACCAGTGAGCCAAAGGTCAAGGGTGTCCATAGAATGTGCTATAGTAAGAAAGCAAAAGTGAAAATGGGGGACTCCTTTTGTGCAGTGTTTCCTTTGTTTTTCTGAGAGCAAAATAAATATTCATGTGTGACCATGAACTAGGAAATTTGTAATTTTGATGATTTTTGCAGAGAAATGAAATGTTCTTATATTTAAATTTAAAATGGGAATTGTATAATATAAAGATTAACGCCAAAATTCATGCTAACAATTTAAATTTTTAATTTTTTTCTTTCCTATAACATTAACCGACAATAAAAATTGTGGTATAATAATAGAGACACCCAGAGAATAGCTATATATTAATTTTATATATTGTTATTTTATAATATAGTAAACGTATTATTAAAAATGGAAATGGCCTCCTGTTTTTTGAAAAAGCAGTACCAAGCTCTCTTTCACACCTGGTCGGCAGGATCCATCCCTGGCTCTGTGTCTGTGCAGGCACAAGACTGCCCGCAGGTGCCAGCTTTCCCTTCTCTCTTATGAGTCCATATAGGAACGAGGCTGCGACAGCTGCTCTGGAAAGACCACTGTCCCCAAGAGTATTCATTTTAGATGAATCTTTAAACAGTGACTCTATGGAACGGGGGATGTTGCATAGTGCCTACCGTGCTCAAGAACCTGGGTTCTGCAAACACAGACACAGACACAGACACACACACACACACAGAGAGAGAGAAGCAAGCAGCTTCACTCTCTAAGCTATTCAGTTACAAAGGCGTTGCACTGCTATTACCCACATCTGCTCCCTTATCATCAGGTTCATTTACCACTTCCATTTGCATCTCTGAAAACAGGGTTTAACAGTGTTCTTTTTCAGACTTGGGCACTGGAAAACAGGACTTTGTACAGGCACTCAACATTGAGCCACTTTCCCAGTCCAAATTTAATGTTTTAAAATCAAATTCAAACGTTGCTATGAGCCCTGCTAAGTGGAAGTGTGAAATGTTTGACCCCCAAATGACGTTGCTTTTAGCTTTGTAATTTATTTAGGACAAATATTAAATATGGCTTTAATAATGATAAGGAAATGCCTATCTCCAGGGATGAATTATTCTGTGACTCCAAGAAATGAGATATTTAATTAGGCAGGAGTTGAAATGACTTTTGTTGTTTTGCTTACAGTGGCTAGTGAAACACATTTCCTTTTCCTTAATGGACTCTTACAGTGTCTCATTAAGCACCTCAGGTGTCTTTTCAGTGTTTGGCTTGTCATGAAGCCAGGCTCCTTTGTATACTTTGGTTTTTAGGAATTGTTACTAGCTCTGCATCTTTTCCTATACAGAGTACATAGTAAAAGGATAGATACTGTTTGCTAAAAATAATTGCTAGCAACAGAATCTAAGACTGAGTAGAAAGGTTGGTGACTTAATTTGTTTGGTGACTTTATCGCTTAATTCTGTTTTCCCTCTTCCCTCCCATAGTCCACAACGACTCCATGACTCTGTTATTATTTGGGATATAAGGAAATAAACTGGAGTATTTTTCTCATTTGTTTCTTTAGTCATTCAATCGAAAACGTTTAGAGATGAAACTTTAAAGTTTTGGAAAGTCTTCAATGAAAGTCAACGAGTCCTTGAATTAACACACCAACTCATTGTTCCTTTTGCTCCAAGTCCTGGGATTCAGGGTTCCTGCCCACAAGGCGGTTTTGTGTCAGCAGGAGATACACGAGCATGGATGGATGAGCTGAGTGGTCAGAGAGGGCCTTGCTGAGAGGCGACTTACCAGAACCCTGCATGGTAAAATGGACTTCCGCATACTTGAAAGGTTTCTCCTCCCTTTCTGTCGGTAAATTCCCCGGCTTCTGCTTTGGTCTCTTGCTTCTCTGCCGGGGACTTCATCATCTTCAGAGCACATTTCCCGGCTCTCTTCACTTCAAGATCAAAATGTCTGGCTCAAAATCTTTTTCGCTGGTAGTTTTTTGAGGATCCAGAGAGTACTGGCATTCCCTTTTCTCTGCTTCCTGATGGGGTTGGAGGTGAGAGAGGAGCTCCACGCTCTTGCCATCACAACCAGGGGCTGCTGCAGCCGCCATGCTTTCCTGGCCACTGGCTTTGGCCACAAGAAGAACTCAGACCCCTTTCCTTAGCCCTGCATCAGTGCTATGCCTGTTTGCTTGCCAGACATTTCTACTGCTTGTCCCAACAGCATTGCTTAAGAATGTATGCGAGGAACCCATGCTACCTCCATTCCCACTACATCTCTCTTCTCTCCTACCTTTGATTTTTCTTGCATAATATGTCTTCAGGAGTAGCAGCGGCATCCACTGGACTGGAAAACATGGAACGCAATGCCACTGGTACGTCTGTCTCTCCCTCTCTGTTCATATGGGGCAAAACATCCTTCCTATTCCCAGGAGTGACCACAAAGGTCATTTCCTCCATTCCTGGTGCCTTCTCTGTTCTGCGGCTTCACTCTTAACTGTTTTCATTTGGCTCTCTCTCTTGGATATCTTCAGAAAGAGGGAGTAGGATAGCGGTCCTGAAATAGGTGATCAATGTTTGGAAAAACTGTTCTGAAAAACAAGTCCGTTTGCTGATTTGGGATTCCCAGTGAGTACTGAGGTTCAGTCAGTTCTCGGAATAAGGAAATGTTTTATTTCTCTCCCCAGAACCTCTCATAAAATAGCAAGGGTTAAAATAGTATTCTATTGTAGTTTTTTTCCTCCTAACCTGAAGCCAGTTATTAAATTTCTCATTGCCTTCTCGTTGACCAGTGAAATTGATTCGGTTTCTTTAATTTTCATATATTTGCATATGTATGACTATCTTTTTTCATCTTTTCAATATTTTTCTCATACATTTTAATGCCTAATTTCAAACTGGATGTTGAATCCTGGTAATTTTATCAATTCATCAATTAAATGTTCTTTTTGGGAGCTCTCCTGATAGAAAGAAATTAGGGGTTTAGGTTTATATAGAACACAATTAGGCAAAGAAATTTCAGGCCATGTTATAGAGTGTAAAAACAATGCATCACAGACATTAAGCTTAGAGAATCAGTTTGCGTGGCATTGAGACTGGTGGAAAGTGTAAGGTTGATCATGAACTGTCAATTGAGTTCTGACTAGATGCAGATCAGTGATTTTGAGGGCTTTGAGAAAGTCTTAATTAGAGAGGGTTAGTCAGTGGAGGAATCTGCTGCAGAGACACCACTTTCAGCATTTTTCTTCATGGTCTTGATTGTTATTTGTACAATGATGAGCTTTCTCTAATTTTACCCCACAAGGAATGACGTTTAGGTCTGACTCTCAGCTTCCACAGTGTTTCTAGTTTCTTTGTGTTCAACACAAGATTTTTTTTTTAAGCCTACAGTTTCAGGAAAGATTTGACAATGAAACATAAATCATCATCACTGATGTTATCTAAATAATAAAAGATGTTTAATGGCCTGTAGAAAGGTACTGGCATGAATTACCCTTTAAAAGAGCTTTACTGGGAGAGTTAGAGCATCTTTACTGTGGGTAGTGATGATGGGACCCTGAAGGATTAGAATGAGCTTTTGGGCAGAAAGAAGAGCTTCATTAACAGAGATAGCCCTTACAGATAGTATGATGGGGTTCTTGAAGGGAGAGGATGATACTTCAGTTCCAGAGAAACAAGGGAATATCTTATGTTTTATAGGTTTCTGGAGGGAAGGATGCTGTAAGGTGAGATACAGCTTTAATTAGAAGGACTATGTTACTTGGAGACACTACCTTTTGGAGGCATTAGATGAGAAGTAAGGCTATAACAAAAGGCCTTCTTGGGCTAAACAGTGGGGTGATGGTTGCATTTAGTTGGACTCTTGTTAACATTTGCTGCTGGACCTGCAAAAAGACATAGAGTTTATCTGTGGGAGGGTGTGGCTAGATTTCTCCCAGAATGCCACACCTGCTCTTTTGAAATGGACATGTCTCAAAGTGACAGGTCTTAATCTAAGAGTAGATTATGAATAAAGTCATTGTATTTTTATTGTTTGTATTCTAATGTCAAAATTCAAGATGTTAACATCTCATCATAGGCAGGATTTGATGTTCCTATCTTTGTTTATTGTTCCTTTCTGTGTCTATGTTCTTATCTGTATCTGTGATCCTATATATGTTTATTGTTCCAGTCTGTGTCTTTGTTTTTATCTGTGCCTGTTTCCTATCTGTGTGGATGGTCCCTTTCTGCGTCCATGTCCCTATCCATGTGTTCCTTTTTGCATCTATGTTCCTGTGTCTACTGTTCCTATCTGTGTCTCTGTTCTTATCTATGTCTGTTGTTCCTGTCTGTGCTTATGTTTCTATCCATGTCAGTTGGTCCTAACCGTGTCTATTCATCCTGTTTGTGTCTATATTCCTATCTGCATGGATAGGAACATAGATATGAATAGAAACACAGACACAGATAGGAACCATAGACACAGACAGAAACCACAGACACAGATAGGAGCATAGATACAGGTAGGAAGATAGACACAGATAGGAGCATAGTTACAGGTAGGAAGATAGACACAAAAAGGAGCATAGTTACAGACTGAGCAGAGACGCGGATAGGAACATATACAGAGAGATGGGCACATAGACACCAATAGAAACATAGGCAACAATAGGAACATAGACACAGACAGAACCTATAGTCACAAACACAAACATAGACAAAGATAGGAACAATAGATACATGCAGAATCATAGACAGAGATAGGAACTACAGACATGGATAAGAACATAGACACAGAGAGGAACATAAGCACAGATAAGAACCAAAGACACAGACAGAACCCATAGATACAGATACAAAGATAGACAGCAATAGGAACAGTAGAGGCAGATAGGAACAATAGATACATACAGGATCATAGACAGATTGGAACCATTGACCTCGATAGGAACATTAGAGACAGATAGGAACCAGAGACACAGACAGAAACTATATACACAGATATGAACATAGATGCAGAAAGGAACCATAGACATAGATAGAAACCTAGACACAGGTAGGAACAATAGATAAATATAGGAGCATGGTCACAGATATGAGCAATAGACTGATAGGAACACAGACACAGGTATTCAGAGAGGGAAGGCATGATGGCTACTCTGATTGTCAACTTGGCTACATCAGGAACTAAAAGCCAAAAATGGCATTAGAGCCTCCTTCTTCAGAATTCTAGCATATACCAAAGACCACTGAGACAGTCAGCCTGAGGACTGAGCACTTCTTGGAGTTTCTATTCACAGCCAGCCATTGTTAGATTAGCTTTTAAGTCATCCTAATAAATCTCTCTCTCTCTCTCTCTCTCTCTCTCTCTCTCTCTCTCTCTCTCTCTCTCTCTCTCTCTCTGTGTGTGTGTGTGTGTGTGTGTGTGTATGTGCCTCAATTCATTCTATAAGTTCTGTTATTCTACAGAACCTTGACTATTACAACAGGCATTCAAAACTCTTAAAACAACTTAGTGAATAGGCATAATCATTGTGACTCTCAAGTTCCACGAAGAGAACGTCCTTAGTGAAGTTAAGGGGCAAGGCTAGTGTGATCCTACCCAATGAGCAGCTTTGCAATCATTTTGTGTATTCTGCTTTAAGAGCCAATTATTTTGACTATTTTATGGCTTTCTTATTTTTGTCTTCCCTGGTACCACAGAAAGTATAAACTTCTTAGATTTGAGGCATAATACAACTTTTATTTTCTTTATAAGTTAGTTATCTTAATGTATTAGTTACTTTTCTGCTGCTGTGATAAAACCTTCTGACAGAAGCAACTTACAGAAGAGCGAATTATCGTTTATGTTTCCAGAGGATTAGCATCCATAATGGCAGGGAAAGAATAGCTTGGCCACAGGGGCAAGAAGCTGGCTAATCACATTTTCATCCACAGGGGTAGGGGAGAGATAGGAAGGGAGGGAGGGAGAGGGAGAGAGAGAGAGAGAGAGAGAGAGAGAGAGAGAGAGAGAGAGAGAGAGAGAGAGAGAGAGAGAGAGAGAAATAAAACATAGGTTGGGTTACAAAGCTTCAATTCTACCCCAAATGATGTACTTTCTCCTGTCACCAAGGTTGTCCCTCTAAAGGTTCCAGAACCTTCCAAAAGAGAGCCACCAACCGGGAACTAAATGTTCAAATACATGAGGTTATGGAAGAAATCTCTAATTCACACCATCACACTTTGCCCCTGTCTCCCCTAGGCTCATGGCCATCTCATATTACAAAGTGCATTTATTACAACTTCAAAAGTCCTCATAGTCTTTAACAGTCTCAACCATGTTCAAAAGTCCAAAGTCTCTTTTGAGGTTCAAGGTAATCTCTTCACTGTTATCCTCTATAAAATATAAAAGCAAATTCTATACTTCCAACATACAATGGCACAGAATATATGTTAGAGATCATGAATCACAGAGCAGTCTCTATACATGAGATCAATTGCTTTCTTGGGGTAAGAAACCCTTTTGGGTTCTTAGCTGGATGGGGCTTACATTCAGGGGACCCTTCCTACTGTTTCACTGCAGAGCAGGAATCTTCTTTTTAATGGTGCTATTCTATCCAGTAATTCCTGCCTCTTTTTCAGAACATGGTTTTACTGTAATGTTAAGTTTCCTAGTGCTCTCTTCACAGACTGTACATTTAAAAGTTTTCTTTCTCTGTCATGTGTAGCTCTTTTTCATTGCTGACCTGCGTAAGAATGATCAGCAATAACCCCACCACAGACTCAACATTCTGTTGTCTTGAAATTTTGTTCATCAGATAAAATAATCCACTATATTTTAGTTTAGCCTGAGGTAAAATTTCCAGACATGGACATTGTATAGCCAGATTCTGTGGCAAAGCATCACATGAATGGGTGCTAGTAGAGCCTTGCCCCATCTGAAACCCCGTGAACATGCCTTCATTGTTTACATTATTCTCAGCACTACTTTCCCCAGGATCCTGCCACAATGGTTTGTTAAATTCTGAATACAATTAAGTTGTTTTTCTAGTCTAAAAAGTACTTCTCCAAAACGTGATTAATTTCTGCACAGCTACAACCCCACTTTCCTGGTACCAATTAATTTCTGTATTAGTTACTGCCTTGGTCACTGTTCTATTGCTGTGAAGAGACACCCTAACAACTCTTATAAAGTAAAGCATTTAGTTGGGGCTTGCTAACAGTTTTAAAGGTTTACCTGATTATCCTCATAGCAGCGAGCATGATTACACGTAGGCAAACATGGTAGCTGAGAGTACTAAATCCAGATCTGAAGGCAGTAGGAAGAGAGAGCCACTGGGTCTAGCTTGGCTTTTGAAACCTCAAAGCCCACCCTCAGTGATACACTTCCTCCACCAAAGCCACACCTACTCGAAACGAGGCCATACCTTCCAATCCTTCCAAATAGTGCCACACCCTAGAATAAGCATTCAAATCTATGAGCCTGTGGGGCCCATTCTTATTCTGATCACCATCTTCCAATTACTGGCCCCCACAGGCTTGTCGACAAATAAAAATGAAAAACGCATTTAGTCCAACTTCAAAAGTCCCCATAGTCTATTACAGTTTCAATACTGTTTCAAAGTTCAAAGTCTCTTCTGAGACACTTGCCAACCTCTTAATTATAACCCCCTGCAAATTCAAAATCAAACAGCAGATCATATACTTCCAACATACAATGGTGCAGAATATACATTGACTTTCCAAAAGAGAGGGAAAGGAGAATAGTGAGGAAATATTGACCAAAAGCAAGACCAAACACCAGCTGGGCAAACTCCAAACTCTGCATCTACACTTCTGATGTCAAAGGGCTCTTTAGATCTCTAACTTCTTTTAGTCTTCTTGATTGCAACACACTTCTTTCTCTTAGGCTTGTTCCACACCCTGTTGGCAGTTCTTCTTGGCGGGTATCCCATGACTCTGGCATCTCCAACATCTTGGGATCCCTAACAAAACCCAGGATTCATTTTCACTTCTTCACACAATGGCCTCTCTGGACCTCTGTGCAGGGACACCCCTGACACATGCCTGGCCACAGTGGCTTTCTTTAGTCACAGAGGCAGATTCCACAACCCCTTTCTTGTAGCCCTGACTCTGAAGACAGAGTCACTTAGCTAAAGCTGCCAAGTTCTGCTGCTTGCTAAGGCTGGAACATGGTCCCTTTATTCAATTACATCTGCTTTCTATTTTCGATAGTTTCTTTTACTGTTTAAGCTTTTCTTTAATTCCTTTCCACAAATTGGAAGCTTATTTGGGTGGGGTCCTGCTGGGAGGTCACTACTCCCTTTATTCTGTTTAGCATCTTTTTATCTCCTTGAGCACAGACCTTAGCTCCATTACGCTTCCTGGTGCCCCTTTTCTCCTCAAACCTGTTCATTCATTATTTTTCCTTTCGTACCTTGCTCCTTTTCATTATAGACCTGCCTAAGAGTGACCATGTGGCAGGTACTATGATACTGTTAGACACAGATAATAACTGTGCGACAAAGTTAATACTAGGCTGTCTTGAAATCTCCTCTGCCAGTGTCATTAATCTGAAACTCTTCAACTAAGCCTCAGGGAGATATTTTGAACAGGGGCAAAAAGCAGTCATATTCTTTTCCAAAATATCACAAAAATGGCCTCTAGGACACTTACCATACTCTTCTCCTCTGAAACCTCTTGAGCTGGGCCCTCATGATCTACACTGCTCTCAGCGTCAATCTTCCATGCTCATTCTAGTATGGCCCATTAAGTAAGCTCCACTTAAAATCTTCAACTGCTTTCCTAATCCAAAGTCCCAAAGTCCACATTCCACCAACAAGCAGCATGGTCAGGCCTGTCACGGCAACACCCCACTCCCTGATACCAACTTCTTAGTATTCTATTGTTGCAAGGAGACACCATGACCGTGACAACTCTTATAAAAGAAAGCATTTAATTGGGGATTGCTTACAGTTTCAAAGGTTTAGTCCATTATCCTCATAGCGGGGATTAACTGGATCCAAAGGCAGCAGGAAGAGAGAACCACTGGACCTGGATTAGGCTCTTGAAACCTCAAAGCTCACCCTCAGTGACACACTTCCTCCAACAAGGCCACACCTCCTAATCCTTTCAAATAGTGCCACTCCCTGGTGACTAAACATTTATACATATGAGTCTATGGCGGCCATTCTCATTTAAACCACAACATTTTTTTTTGTTGTTGTTGTTGTTTTTTTTTTTTTTTTTTTTTTTTTTTTGCTGTGATAAAGCATTCTGACAAAAGCCACTTAAGGGTTTTAGTTTTTGGTTCCAGAGGGATAGAGTGCATAAGTGTAGTGGATAGCTGTTCCAGCTTTGACCTGGAAGTACCACCCCCATTGAGGCTTCCGGTAATTGTCACGCCTATGAGGCGAGGGCAAGAGGAAGCCCTTAAGACCTGAGATCGGGATGTGCCGGCTCTCTTGGTTCCTGGATCCTGGACGCTGGAGGTAGACCAAGCAGAGTTCTCCAGAGAACACCGCTCGACTGCAATACACCTTTCCCGGACCCTGTAACCTATCCCATTACTTGTAAGTTACCCCACAAAATAAACCTCCCTTTTTACTACATGGAGTTGCCTTAATACTTCCACTAATACATAAGGGCAGGGAAGGACTGGTGTACTGGCAGCAGCAGGAAGCAGAGAGATCAACACAAGACACAGAATATCAACTAGAGTGAGGCTATAAACCCTTAAAGCCTGCTCCCAGTGATGAATTTCTTCCACAAGGCTATACCTCCCAGAAGTTCCATAGGCTCCTCAAACAGTGCCACCAACTGGGGACCAAGTGTTCGAATACCTGAATGAGGGGGTCATTCCTCACTCAAACTACACACTTGGACATTTTATTATAGTAACAGAAAATGAACTAACACATTCTCCCCCTGCCAGCCCCCACACTTCTAAAGCCTTCAAAAAAATTCATAGATTAATTCTAGGAGAACATAATTATTAGTGTCCAGTACAGATTACTCCTTGGCCATGCCTGCCTGCAGAAGTTGCTTTTTTATAGGCACTGTGGATGTGAGAAGATGGCCAACCCCCTACTAAGAGTCTATCTGTGAAGCTCTAACCCCTCTAAATAGATTCCTAGGTGCTCAGCTTCCAGGAGAATAGCTAGTCCATTCTCAAATCAAGGCAGTCTATAGACCTCAGAGTGTCAACACTCCTCATCCCCACACTTAATGTGTACACCTCAACTATCTGTTTTCCTCCCCTTGATTTTGCATGTCCTTGGATACATATACTCTTTCCCTAGATTCCCTTCCTTCCCTCTGCCTGGCTCCAAGCTCCTGCTATGAAACCCTTCTGTTTATTTGAGACCTGTAAGAAGAGACCCTTAACCTGCCTTGTGGAGCTGAACAGTCCCACCGTGTGTCTGCCTTCCTATGGTTCTGGGGCCTGAATTCTCACTGGGGCTCCCACCACACTGTTGTCTGTCTTTCTGTATATGTGACCATGGTGTTAACTCTTCTAATAACTTTCTACCCCCAAAGGAAATCATTCAGTGTCTCCCTTGAATGTCAGTCCCAAGACCTTTCAATAATAATAATAATAATAAAAAATCAGTAAGGACAGCTGTGTTACATAAGCCATGTGTGTGTCTATGTGTGTGTGTGTGTGTGTGTGTGTTTTGTGATCCTGTATTACCTTTAAGGCTACCTATGGGGCACTTTACATGTGTTTACAAAGGGATACAGAAAGTTTTGTTTCTTGCTGAAATCCACAGAGTAGATGTAGAGTTGAGACTATCAGCTCAGGGCTTTCACTGTGAGGCCCATGCTTGTTAGGGGCTCTGTTAGAGTTGATTCTATCGGATTCTCGTGCCCACTGCTCGTGAGAAATCCTCGGGTTCTCAGGTAGAAGTCACCTGCACTGGGCCCTCCTCTCCTGTGAATTGCCATGCTCATTTGTAGCCTCTGGCTGCCTCAGGCAGCCCATATGTGGGAAGCCCTGGCTCTTGCTCTATCTCTGTCCGTGTGAGTTAGTGTTGTCCTCCTCTGGGGTTGGCTGTACACAGCACATTTGAAGCCATAAAATGTGAAGTATTAAAAAGCAGATGGTTTCATTTACTCTGACTTGGAGACTCTTCTGGAACATACCTTTAAACAACTAAAATCTTTTTTTTACTGTGAGAAGATAGAAACTTTAAGACATACAGTTAAGAATGGTTTTAATACCCACCTGTGTGTAAGAGAATCTGGAGTTTGATTTTTTTTTTCTTGTCTCAGAATTATGTCTAAAACCCAAGCTGAGAACACATGGCACTGAGATTCTCTGAGCCACTAATAGCCATTAGGGCTTCCTACATGACAGTTGTCACCATTACTTATCACTAGTCACCCTCATCATCCCATTTCTTCGTGCTTTCCCAGAATTTAAGGGAGGGTAAACACTCAAAATTTATGGCTGATGCTTTCCCTTCCCTGTCCATGGAGGAGGCAGTACTGCTTTTTCTGTCTAAAGAGCCAAGTGACTCATTCTCCATAACATCCTCATGCAGACTTGGGGCATCTTGGGAAAGCTCAGACTGTCAGCCTCTCCCTCCAAATATTTACTTAGGTGCAGAATCTTGACACTCGTTCTCTTGCTGGATATACGATGTACTTCTCAACTTTTCTCCTTCACTTGGGGACGAGAAGGGAGAGAGTGGCTTCTGAATATTTTGACACATACTTGTCCTGAGGTAGGACCTAAGTTGTTCTGTGGAGGGGCTCTTGGAGATTGAGGAGGTTTCAGACACACAGAGGCCCAGCCTGAAGCTTCACATGCACACCATTGATGCAGATGCTGCCTCATTATGGGAAGGACCCCTCCCAACCAACATCTCAGACACAACCACATAGGGAGAGTTTCATTGCATAGCTCCAGTTCCAGTCTTCTCTGAATCCAGAGTGGCAAATATCTGTGGTAAGGGAGAAATGAAGGTTGTCAGAGATAAACTATATCCATGCCTGTACTTTAGACACTATGGCTGTTTGAGGTGACAGAAGAAACTGAAGTGGAAAGGAGCCCTGAACCAAGCTTGATACCCAGGTTTTAAAAAGTGTTAACAGTCATATCTGAGTCATAGTTAATTGGAAATGTAGGACTGTGCAGACAATAAAATGGCTCTGGTGTCATCTTAGGATATAAAGATACCAGTCACTCAGCTGTGGAGGCCAAGTTATTTCAGCATTGCTGTTGGGTATAGTAGGAAGACAAAATCATCCAGAATTTAAACTACCACAAATTGTGATGCCTTGATGAGCTGATGTGTTTAAAATCAACTTTTTCTCCAAGTTTCCTTGTCATTTTCTTTATGAGCAGGACTGTAATTAATTTTTATGTTGTCTAGGCCATGTCTGTCCCATAGAACCTTCAATTATAAAGTGTTGAAAATATTTGGTATGTGTGAGGGCCATACCTTATTGCTGTAGTATGGATGTGGGATATCCTTCAAAGGTTCATGTGTTATTAGTAACATCTTGGTCCTTAGCCCACAGGACTGTTAGAAGGTGGTAGAAACTTGTGGTCGTGTGGGAAGTCTATCATCTAGCATCCTCCTCAATCCTTCAATGGCTTGAAGTTTCCATTGTCTAGGTCTTTCATTTCTTTGGTTAGGCTTATTCCTTGGTATTTTAATTCTGTTTTTATAGTTGCTGTGAATAGAATTTCCCCCCTGATTTCTTTTTCAATATGTTTGCCATTGGCATATAAGAAGACCATTGGTTTTAGTGTATAAATTTTCTATCATTTAAGAGATTTCGATGGCGCCTTTGGCGTCTCTTTTCTTAAAAATATGTAGCTTGAGTTTTTTTTTTTTTTTTTGGGTTTTTCGAGACAGGGTTTCTCTGTGTAGCTTTGCGCCTTTCCTGGAGCTCACTTGGTAGCCCAGGCTGGCCTCGAACTCACAGAGATCCGCCTGGCTCTGCCTCCCGAGTGCTGGGATTAAAGGCGTGCGCCACCAATGCCCGGCATAGCTTGAGTTTTTCTGCCTTGCCCACAGTCAGGACAAACCTCTATCACCCGCCAGTCCCACAGCCGCTCAGACCCAACCAAGTAAACACAGAGACTTATATTGCTTTCAAACTGTACGGCCGTGGCAGGCTTCTTGCTAACTGTTCTTTTGTCTTAAATTAATCCATTTCCATAAATCTATATCTTGCCACGTGGTTTGTGGCTTACCGGCACCTTCACATGCTTCTTGTCATGGCAGCTGCTGCAGTGTCTCTCTGCCTCAACCTTCTGCTTTCCTGTCCTTTTATTTCTCCTCTCTGTTAGTCCCGCCTATCCTTCCTGCCTAGCCACAGCCGATCAGGTTTTATTTATTGATCAATCAGAACAACTTGACATACAGACCATCCCCCAGCACAGCCAAGTGCAGACCATCTCAAACACCTGCACTCAGGCCCATGGTCCTAATCATCCTTTATGCGGACCTGCTGGGTAAAGCCACGAGGAACCCAAGAAGGGCTCCCACAGGACATACAGAACATCCCACAGCAAAAATATTTTAAAAATTTTATTGTTACCGTTTAGCAATGAGAAAATACAATTTATTTACACCAGCAGCCACATGGGCAGGGGGACACACAGAGTTAATTAGCTGTTTGTATAGGATGGATTACTTATTAAAAAAATAAGAATCTCCCAAACAAAGGACAGTGGTAAATTTCATGCTACCCTCCCCCAATGATCCCAGCATGCGATAATGCCAGGCAGTAGCCCCTGGGCATGCTGTGGTGGGAACTAATTTATGGAAGAAAAAAACCACAAACCACAGAAAATTTAAAGAATCCCTTTCCCCCATACACACACACACACACACACACACACACACACACACACACACACACACTCAGATACCTAATAGGATCACAGAGTGGTCAATATAATTAATTGAAGAGGAAGGACAGGCTTTTGCTGTTACAGGAAAAGCAGGGAAGGGAAGAGTTCCTAGCCACTGTCAACTATATGGTGGAGAACATTAGCTCCCAAAAAAGGAGCTGTTCCCTCAGGGCAAGAATAGCCAAACTGAGCCCACCTTCTATCCACACAGGCTGGGGAACTATGGCCCTAATGGAAATGATGGAGGCAGATAACAAGAACAAAAAATGGAAGTCATATGAGCAAACCATTACCCCACACTACCACCCACTTCTTACCTTCTATCCAGAACAGACAAGAAAGGAAATATTCAAGTCGCATTTGAGCTTTCTAGCTAAAGGCAAGAGTGAGCAGGTCATGGCTGTTCTCCCTTTCATCATGTTCCCAAGTACTTTAATCGACAGGAGCCTTAAGATTGCGTTTTCTTGAATTCACTGAGAATGCTGAAAGAATTCATGTAGCAAGCTATCTTTTAAAAGTATTTTTAGTTCCTGGCCAAGGTTTCATTTTTTTCAATTCTCATAATGGACTTGAAACTGAGGATCCATCAGACTGTAACTAGGCCCCAACCCTGAGCTGGAAAACTCTGAGAAGGCAATAGATAGTCTCAAGGCCCAGTCACTATGGTTTCCTCGACTCTTGAGTACAGTGACCTAAATGAGTCCATATTGAGTTCAAATAGAACCTGGGAAAAGGAAGATTCATACACAATAGGGTCAGGAAAGTGGAGCAGGGCTAACTCCATCCTTGTGTATGCCAGCATTCGTGGTTTTGCTCTAAGTCCTAAGAGGCGAAATCCAAGTAGCAATGGCAAGAAAGAACTCACACCAAAGCCAGAAGATATAGCAGCAAGGAAGTCTTATATAAGAGAAATGTTTAGGCATGACACTGCCTTGTAAACACACACACACACACACACACACACTCACACACACACAAAATTAAGTTATTTTCCCATCCCAATCCAATCAGAGGGAGCCATGAGAAGATTCTCCTCTGAGTCTTCCATAAAAACAGGTAAAACAAAACCAACAACACAAAAACTTAAAAACTTGAGAGAACAACAACAACAAAACCCCCAAAACAATAAAAAAAAGGAAACTTGTGTAGGCTTCAGAAGCAGGAACACTGGAAGATGAACTGCAATTGGTCCAGATAAAAGCTAGAGTGGTAAGCAGCACTGGGGACCATGAGCTGCCTCAGATATCCAGTGGCCAAGCCAGACAGATGAGGCTAGACCCTTTACTAGGGCACAGAATGAGGTGAGAAAACATTTCAGACAAAGCAGCACCGTTCTATTCTGCTCACCTCAGGACTGCCACCCTCCTACCCTCCAAAAACCCCCACTTAAGGGCTAAATCAGAGGACAGTTTTGATCCCCCCAGTCACTTCCCATCCACTTCTATCCCAGCCTCCAAAGTCAGGGACTTTTGGAGGTCTTTTCCTAACTTCCAAGAACAAAGACAGCCCCTGCTGCCCACAAGGTCCAGTGGACCGAGTGAAGTACTGTCCTTTGTGAGGGCAGAGAAGGTGTGGACAGTCTGACTTCGCCATAGCAGAGGTCTCACTGCCCAGTTTCAGGAAGAGGAGGTTCTACAACCACGCCAGGGAAGCAAGGCCCGTTTCAGGCTCTTAGCATGGAACTCATTCACATTACTGAGGGCAGATGGAAAAAGTTCCCTCCCGCCTGGCCACTGTGCTCTTCTATAGTCCAGTGGTGCCCCTGGAGGACAGGGTGACCTGTCATAATGATCGAGAGAGACCCATAGGCTGGCTACATCACCAGTAACTCAAAAGTAGGAAAAGACTGTCCCACCAAACTTATGTCCACAGTAATTCACGATATGAATCTTCCAGGTTGGTAATGCAGCTGCAGGGGTCCGCTTCACCCTCACAGCATCAAAACAGAATCTTCAATTGTTTGTAAACCACCTTGTCCTTTGCCAGACCTTTGCCTCTGAGTCGGATGGCAAGACAGGGCTTTTGATGAGCCAAAGGCGAGGCCTTGTCCCCACATCAGCTGAAATCACTGAAAATGCTGGACCTTTGGAAAACAGGTGATTCTGAACTTCTTGTAGACAAGGTCCAGGGCTTTCTACCAAATTCAAATAGGAATTAATATGTTTTAGTATCCAAGTTCCACACCTGACGTCCATTTTGTATCAAAGAGGCCCAGTTGGAGGCTTAGGAATCCTCTGAGCAGTCCACTGAAGCTGACTGATGATGGCCTGACCATCAACAGCATCCAGACTTTGCAGGAAGCCCTTGACATCATGCAGATGCAAAATCTGAGAAACGGAAGAATTTTCTATGCTGGGTACCCAGCTGCTCACCTGTGTACTGAGGGCAGTACAGGGATCCTGTACATCCAGGTGAGTTTATAGAGCCCAAAATACAGCACGGTGCCTGGACAGGATTTCGGAGCTGGCACTGGGTACCATTTCAAATGGATCCAAACTCCTAAACTCTCTTCTTTGAGGTTTTTTGTTTGTTTGTTTGTTTTTGTTTTGTTTTTCATTTTTAAATGCTAAGATCTTTAAGGGTAACTGGGACTTTTATCTGCTTTTTTCTTTTCTCCCCCCCCCCCCCCCCGCCACTTCACTTACACCTCCAAGCCACGGGAGCAGTCTACATTATCGTCCTGGTCACTGTCGCCCTCTCTCATGTTGTGACTACTGGAATTCTGGAGGTGACCGCTGCAGCTCCGGCTGGGGCCCGTTCCCAGGTTCTCCAGGAGGGGAGCAAAGCCGGAGGCCGCATGCTCCTTTGTCTTCCACTGGCTGACTGCCCAAATCCTTCACGCTACCGCTACCGGTGTCTGCGAACTCCAGATAGAAGTAGCCACACTTGACCGCCCGGTGCACCTCAAGGCAGAATCCCAGGCAGGAATCCTCTATCAGGTCTATGTAGATCTCCTGGGCGATGGCCTCCAGCTTGTCAGTATCCAAGTTGGCCAACGAGATCTCCTCCATTTTAATTGGTAAGCACTGGTTTTTACTCAAGGGGAAGAGACTGGTTGGGCTCCCCGAACCTGTGCTAGGACTGCAGGCCTCTCTAGGCCATGTCCCTCTGGGTCCGGGACAGCAGCGACCCAGCGACAGCAACGGCTGCTCCGGAGACCCCAACGCTCGCCTTGCTCTGATGACACCCGCGTTCGGGATTCTGAGCTGCACCCCGGGGCCGACTCACTGCTCAGCTGTCTCAACACCTCACCCAGCCGTTCTCTGGCGTCTCTTATGTATAGATTCACATTATCTGTAAACAGAGATACTTTGTCTTCATCTTTTCCTATTGATCTTTCTTTGATTTCCTTGTCTTGTCTTATGGCTGTAGCTAAGACTTCAGGTGTTACATTGAATAGAAGCGGGGAGAGTGGAGACCCTTGTTTTGTTCCTTATCTCAGTGGCAATGCTTTTAGATTTATTTTCTCCATGCATCAAGGTGCTAGAAGTTAGTTTGTTGCACCTAGTCGTTTTTACGTTGAGACATGCTCCTCCCATCGCTAATCTCTCCCTCTCTCTCTCTCTCTCTCTCTCTCTCTCTCTCTCTCTCTCTCTCTCTCTCTCTCTCTTTTCATGAGGAAATGTTAAATTTTGTCAATAGCCTTTTTTGGTGCCTTTGAGATGATCATGTGGTTTCTGTCTTTGAGTCCACTTATGGATGAAGTCTATTAATTGACACATGTTGAATCATCTTGGCATTGCCAGAATGAAGCCAACTTGGTCATGAGGAATGCTCTTTTGTAAGTGATCTTGAATTTGGTTTGCCAGCATTTTACTGAGAATTTACATCTATGTTTACCAGGGAGATGGGTCTATAATTTTCTTCGGATGTCTTTATGGAATTCTGTTTTCATATCTTATATTGGCCGCTATCTTAGTTAGGCTTGCTGTTGCTGCAATGAAACAACACCACGACCAAAGCAACTTGGGGAGGAAAGGATTTATTTGGCTTATGCTTCCGCGTCACAGTTCATCATCAAAGGAAGTCAGGACAAGAGCCTAGCGGCAGAAGCTGATGCAGAGGCCATGGAGGGGTTCTGCTTTTTGGTTTGCTCTCCGTGGTTTGCTTTCTTATAGTACCCAGGACCACCATCTGTCACTGTTTAAGAAAACGCCCCACAAACTTGCCTACAGCCTGATCTTATGGAGGCATTTTTTTTTTCTCAAAGAGGCTGCCCATCTCTGATGACTCTAGTTTGTGTCAAGTTGACATAAAACTAGCCAGTACAAATGACCCCTTGTCAACTTGATGCACAAACACATCATGTTTCAATTAGAACCTTCTCTTTTTCATATATCCACAAGGTGGACCATTAATATCAACATCACAATGTAAGACATAAATAACTTTAAAAGTCCCACAGTTCTTACAAATTAGGACACATTAAAAGTTCAGTCCCTTTAGAATATCATATCTTTGAAAATCCAAACTCTCTTTTAAAATTTCAGATTATTTCAGCTGTGGGCTCCTGTGAAAATCAAAATTAAACACTTTCTTCAAGAGGAAGAGCCAGGGGACAGTCACAAATTGAACCAAGCAAAACCAAGCTCCAACAGTGTAAATGACTCAATGTCTAATTATCTGGAATTTACTCCTGATCTTCGGGGCCCCTTCAAGGGGTTTGGGTCACTTCCCCAGCTCTGCCATCAGCAGCACACACAGCTTGTTTTCTGGGTTCCAGCTGGCTCCACTCCACCGCTGCTGCTGTTCTGAGTGGTCATGCCATGGTACTGGCATCTCCAAAATGCTGAGGTCCCTTGCTGCCACTGGGACCTCTTCTGGGCTCTCTTCAGGGACTCCAGTCCTGCCGAACAGTGCCAAGCCTCAGTTTCTCTCTGTGTCCCCTTTAGACCCTCACAACCAGTACGACCTGGGTGACCCTGGCTCTACCAAGTTCAGCTGTTAGCATGAGGTACACCCTCAGCCATTTCTGAAATACATCTTCTGTGTGCCGACCCTGAGGAAACACATCCAAGGAGGTTTCCCCTCAGTGATGCTTGTCTCTTTTTAATCATCTCGGACTCCTTAGCTCCAGCTAACCAGAATCAATTTCCCCAGTAACCCAAAGGTATCACTTCAACAGTGCTGTTCTCTTATTAATTATGGCCAATTCTTTAGCCCCAGCTGACCAGAATGACAGAATCTTAATGTACAATAGCATGCAGTCCTGACAGAGTCTTTAAACTTTCCTCTGAAACTTCACAAGCTAGGCCTTCATTGTCTACACTGCTCTCAACATTCACATCTTCCAAGCTCTGACAGAATGGCTCACTGAGCTCTCAACTCAAGGACTTTTCTAGCCCAAAGTTCCAACATCCTTCCACAATCCTCCCCGCAAACATGGTCTGGTCTGTCACAGAAATACTCCATTACCTTGGTACCAATTTATCTTAGCTAGGGTTGCCATTTCTGTGATGAAACACCATGACCAAAGCAACTTGGAGAGGCAAGGGTTTATTAAGTTTATGCTTCTATATCACAATTCATCATTAAAAGAAGTCAGGACAGGAACTCAACCAAGTTATGAACCTGGAGGCAGGAGCTGATGCAGAGGCCATGGAGGGGTGATACTTACTGGCTTGCTCAGCCTGCTTTCTTATAGCACCCAGGACCACCAGTCCAGGGGTAGCACCACTGACCATGGGGTGGGGCCTCCTACATCAGTTATTAATTAAGAAAATGCCCCACAGGGATGTCTACAGCCTGGTACAATGGAGGCATTTTTCTCAACTGAGGCTCCTCCATCTCTGATGACTCTAGCTTGTGTCGAGTTGACATAAAACTAGCCAGTACAACCACCTTATTTCTTTCATTTGGCTCTTTGTTTTGGTTCTCTTGGAGCATATGCGTGTCTTCTTTGAGTTGTGTAAGGAGTTATAATTATGCTTTTGAATTCTCTCAAAGTTCTTCCAGGTCATCTCATTGAGGCTAATTATTATGTGATTAGTGATTTTTCAGAGGAGATATTTTGTCTTGTTTTTTCTTTTTCATGTTTTTGATTGTGTATCGCTTTTGGAATTTGTTGACTGAATCTTTTTCTTCCCTTCCTCCATTGTTTTCTTCCTTTCTTATCTGTTAACTTCAGTCACGGTTCTTCTTTCAGTGGGACTATCTCCAGTATTTGTGAGAGAACTTAGTCATGGTAAGCTTGAGCTGTTCTTTTCCTTTGTGGGGCTGTTATTCAGGGACCCAGGTTCTATTCTGAGTCTTCTTCTGAGAGTCTGTTACTGCCAGCACTAACAGTTACTACCCCCCAGCTAGTCCCTGCCTCTGCCATCACCTGGCGTGGCTCTCTGCATCTGGACGCCCTGCTCTGGGTTAGCCCTGGCACATTCTCCATTTCTGCAGATTCCTACACCTGTTGCACATCTTCTTATTCTTCTGTGTCTTCTCCTGGGTAAGTTCTAGCCCCTCCCCAGAGAACCAGCTTCTGCTGCGTGTTGTGCAACCTCCTATGTCTGTGTACCTCACCATGGTCTCCCTGGCCTACACTTTGGAAAAAAAATGGGTAGAGGTGGAAGGAAGTTCCATGTCAACAGGTGTTTTTCTGTGAGTTTGTTCTATTTTCAAACCCGTGGTATAGAAGAACCAAAGTATCCTAAGGTGGCTAGGATTTACTATCTAATTTGAAGAAAATATTTAGAATTGTAAAAATAAGACACATTGAAAAAAAAACTACTCGTTAAATTATTAGCGTTGAAAGAATGAAATGCTTGGACCTCAGCAAACACTAAGCAACAGAAAAAAAAAAAAAACTTATCCAAATGCCATTTTCCAGAGAATATTTGCTTTGACTTTTTAGTAAGGTTTGAAACAATCACTTCCTCCTTAACTTCTGCCCCTCACCATCGCTGTCTCTCAGCTTGACGGTTTACTGAAATAGTACTTGAATAGAGAAGTAAAGAAAGTTAGGAATGGAGTCCACTGGTTCACTTCTTTCCTAGCATGAACAAAGCCCTGGGCTCATTCTCAGAGCAACAAAAAGATATCAGGAAGCCAAGATGGAGAGGCATGGGTTATAGTGCCCACATGAATTCTTCATAGTATTTCTTCCACAATGAAGGTAGGTGAAATGGTGTTCAGATCTATGTCCCATGGACACAAAAATGCTTTGAGAAAAGCATCTTCAGTTTGTGACTGTTCACAGCTGTCCTGTTCATATTTAGTGACAGCGGAGGGCTTTTGAGCTGGCAACTTTTGTTTATATCAAACGACACCAGGATTCTATATGGTCACCGTGACACACTCAGTGACAGACATATCAGGACCTAATTACCCACATCTTGATTTCAGGGACTGACTTTCATGGTTATGTGGGCTTTGGACACATGCAAAGATTTGGGGTGAATTTTGATCCCCAACAGTCCTGGAGGCCTTCTTTAGATCCTGTCCCATGCATGGTTTAACAGGAGGATGTTGGGAGGAAGTCACAGGTGGGTACACTAGAATTAGCTCCTACATGGTGGACACTTGATGAAATCAGGTCAAAAGCCTACGTTTACACCGTATTAGGTTTTTCTACAAAAGCATTTTTGCTTAAAATACACTAAATTTCATACCCTTAGATTTATGAAGAAAAAATATTGGATGGAAAAATTTTTCATTGACCAGTGTCTTCCTCATGTGAAGGTACCCAGGATACTCTTCTGAATCCCTAGGGCCCAAAGAAAACACCAGACCATGAGAATCGACACATGAAATGCTTCTTCGGTGGCTTTTGTGACATTAAGGTGAATACTTGGCTGTGTTACTTTGTTCTTTCTTTATATTTTTAATTCTTGCTTCTATACTTTAATGCTTTTCTAAATGCATGTATGTAAGTTAACTTAAAACCAGTCTCAAAGAATGTTTGGAGATACGTGACTTAAAAACTGTAGACAGTCAGTCAGATGTGGTTATGCACATCTTAATGCCAGCACTCCGGAGGCAGAAGCAAGCACATTTCTATGTATTCAAGGCCAACCTGGTCTACATAGCGAGTTTCAGGACAGCCAGGACTCCACAGAGAGAACCTGTCTAAAAAAAGCACATGCCTTTAATCCCAGCACTAGGAAAGCAGAGGCATCCAGATCTCTGAGTTCAAGGCCAGCCTGGTCTACAGAATGAGTTACGGGATAGCCAAAGCTATGTGGAAAAACCCTGTCTTGAAAAACCAAAGCCAAACCAAAAAAAAACCAAACGAAAACAAAACTACAATCATGAAATATAGCCACATTCCAATAATACCAAGTGACATTTATATTATATTTAATATGCCAAATGACATTAGATTGTCTTGCTCTTTTCATTTTAGACAGGAAAGAAGTATAGGAAAATATGGTATTTTAAAATACATTCTCTTAAAAAGTAAAATGATTAACAAATAGAAATAGACATTGTTTAAAATGTGACTTTAAGAACACTGAACATAATAAGAAGAGAATGACAATTTGATAAATTAATTTATAGCTAAGTAATGTACCATCATATATCCATGGACAATTGTGATGACCAAAATATATTTAGTAAATGAAAATGTGATATGTTCTTCTGATTAAAACACTATGTATATGTGTAAATCTGTTTGGATGCACAGAAATTTCTGGAAACATACACCAACAAATTAACACTTGTGTCTGAATTGTTAGAACTATGAATATTTAAGGTGCTTCTGTCTTTCCCATTTGTACTCTTTTTTTGGTATTCATTACATTTTTATATCACAATAAAAACCAATGACTTAAACAAAAAAAAAAAAAAATTGAGTAGCTTAAGATTTTGTTGTCCTGGGTGTTGGCAGAGGTAGAGGAATGAGAACGTGAACACAGCTATCTCCTGGAGTTAGGGACCGAGAGGAACAGTACAGAACAGCGGGCACATGATGCACGGTGGCCCGCCCCTTCATCTGCAGCTCCCCATTCCCAGGCACCCTTTGTCTCCTCCTGGTTAGTGTCTGCAGCGAAGATGATGGGGCCAGACGCCACCTGCCCGGTGAAGCTGCTTTGATTTAGCGGGGATGGAAATAAGGTGATTTTCATAGATCTATCCCTTGAAGTTTATCATCAACGTTTGATCTTCCTAAGAGTGTTGGGAAAGAGCTATGACATAAAGCGTTCACAAGAGCCACCCTTTGATCCAGTTGTGGACTTAGAAACGGAAATTTTAAAATAGCCTAAAGCATGTAGCTTGTGGCCCAGACTCGGAATGGGGGCAACCAGAACTACCCTGTGTAAGCGGGTCCTTCATGTGGAGCCAGCGAAGACTTTCATCCTTTTTTTTTCTGCCCTCTGATTCTTGCAGAATGCGAGCTTGTAAATTATCTGTCTGGCCGTTGGCAGCAAACCCCCGGGGCTTCTATTTCCAGAGAAGAGTCACTTAAAAAAAAACAACAACAACAAAAAAAAACAGGTCTGGTCATTTGTCATTTTTCCAGAAACAGTGGAGAGGTTCCAGAAACCGTTGGGAACACTCTAAGTGCAGATTGCCCCTAGTAAAACAGCTGGCATTGGGGATGGCGTCTGGGCCACGTGGTGGGTGTCAGAGGAGGACAGGCACGTGGAAGAGGGCCAAGCTGTGTCCAGCCGGAGGACGGCTTTCCACTGAAGTCAGTCTCTCAGTGTCTGCCTCCAGTGTGACAGTTAAGTCGCTTTCAGGGTAGCTTGGGGCATTCTCTGGTTCTCCACTAGCTATGAGGAATTCACTAGCGAGAGGACTATGTTTAGTTTTAATGTTTACTTATTTATTTCTTAGTGCCAAGCTCTCCACTGCCGAGAGATGTTCGCATCATGAGCATCTCTGGAGTTGACTATTACTATTTTTCTTCTCTTTGTGCTGACTCTCTGTGGAAATGTGACCATTTCTAGCCTCTGCTGTGAGCTCAATATCAGTTGTCCTAAAATGAACAGGCAGCAAAGATGCTCTGTTAGAGGTCGGCTTAGTGCAGGTCACATGATTCAAGGTGATGAAAGGAGACCCGAGGAAAGTTGGCGGTTTTCAGAAGGCGCAAAGTTTTATATTTAAAAAGGAGCCATTCTTTGGCTGTTGTCGTATCTGGACCTGCTTCCTGGATCCTGAACTGTTGTCTTGGGGCACCTGGGGTGGGCCCGAGAGTGAGTGAAATGAAGACGGCAGAGAAGAGAAAGCCATGTGGGTCTTTGGTGACTTGGTTGGGCCCACAGATCAGACTCGGGATTGATTTTTTTATTTTTTGTGGTACTGTGATTGAACTTGGGGCTTCACCCATGCTAGGCACGGGCTCTGCCACTGAGCTGTAGCCCATCTCTTTAACAGTTTTTAAATATTTTAAAAATCTGGGACAAGATTTAACTATGGACTTAGGCTTGCCTTGAATTTACACTCTTCCAGTCTCAACCTCTCAGTTAGTTGGGATTATAAATTACATCACCAAGCCTGGCTCCCTGGAGAATTCTTACACGAAGTAACCGACTTCGTTTTGGTTTAAAACAAATTCTAGAACATGCTTACCTGAAGCTAAAATGCGTCCTGACTAGTCAACTTCCACTGTAGGGTTCAGGAAAATTGGAGATTAGCCATGTTCTCTCTTAGGTTCCCAACACATACAGGGAGGATTAACAAGTGGCTTCTGCTGCTGAGAGCTTGTGGGTGCAATTACAGTGGGAAACAGGACGGCTTACCACAAGAAGCGCATGCACGCTGAAGACCATCCCACTGGTGTATGTCTGTTACTCCCTCCACACTGGGTTCTGGAGTGGAGCGGAAAGGCTGAACTCCATCCAAAGGTAAGGTTTGGCAGGCTCCTGTGTTTGAGCGCTTGGTCCCCAGCTGGTGACACCATTTTTGGAAGACTGTGAAGGCCAAGGAGGTATAGCCAGGCTGGCCGTTGATGGCCCAGCCTGGGTCCAGTCTTGCTCTCTCTGCTTCCTGCCTGGTATGATGATCCTATAGTCAGACTGGGCCATATCTGCCACCAGGATCTCCAGCAATGATGGACTATTCCCCAAAGCTCTGAGACAAAATGGGACAAAATAATCTCTCTGGTCATTTGTCTTCCCCCCCACCACATACACACAATAAGAAAAGTAGTTAACACTGTTAGTGAAGCATGTTAGGTGGAAAAGAATGGGACAAGGGGGAGTAGGGATAACCGAGGCTGTTCACCACGATGCCTGGCCTGAGAAAGCATGATTCCAAGAGAAACCAGGAGGACTGGGGGACTGGGAAGGCTAAGCCCTGGGGACTGAGCTAATGAGGAAGAACAGGTATGTGCGTAAGGGAGACAGGAGAGACAAGCGGTGTAGGCTTAACTAGATGTCCTATTTATGGGTCTTAAAACATAGGTTCAAGATATTATGGCTAGAAAATTCTTTTTTTTTTAAATCTATACAACAAACAGTTTTGCTTGCTTACTATTAAAATCTTATTGGCGCTCTTCCAACAGTTTGGGTAGTTCTTCTCATCAGTAGTGAAATCAAAGACCATTAGTGTCATAGTTTGAATGTAATTGGCCCCCATAAGTTCATAGGGAGTGGCATCATTGGGAGGTGTGGCCTTGTTGAAGTAGGTGTGACCTTGTTGAGGGAAGTGTGTCATTGTGGAGGCAGGCTTTCAGGTCTCTTTTGCTGAAAGAGTCACAGTCCACTTCCTGTTGCCTTCTGATCAAGATGTAGCCAGCACCATGCCTGCCTGTACGCTGCCATGCTCCCCGCCATGGTAATGGACTGAACCTCTGAACTATAAGTCACCGCAATGAAATGTTTCCCTTTGTAAGAGTTGCTGTGGTCATGGTGTCTCTCCACAGCAATAGGAACCTTAGCTAAGACAGTTGGTGGTTCAAATTTTGGAAAACTTAACAGTGAACCACAATCGTGGTTCTAAATAGAACTTCTCAAAAAGATATTCTAAGCCAGCTTTGTTGGTTCCTGCTGAGCTCTAGTTCCAAAAAGAAGGATCTACTACTATGCCATGTCTCGTTTTTTAAAGGTCTGTTTATTTTATTTGACATGTTTGAGTGTTTTGCCTGCATGTGTGTCTGTGCACCATGTGCGTGCAGTGCCTGTAGAGGCCACAAGAGGGTGTCAGATCCCCAGAACTGGAGTTACGGTGGGCTGCCATCTGGGTGCTGGAGTGAAAAACCAGGTTCTCTGCAGCAGCAAGTGGCTCTCAAGCACTGGGCCATCTCTTTAGGTACTGGAGCGGGGTGGGATTCTCTGAAATTTTAAATAGTGAAAGCCCATGGTTTTTTTTTTTTTTTTTTTTTTTTGAGCTGAGGACTGAACCCAGGGCCTTGTGCTTGCTAGGCAAGCACTAAATCCCCAACCCCTCTCTTCAATTTTAATGTGACTGAGTTCTATCTGCCTCATGAGAAACATAAGAACCTAAAATTGGCTGAACTTTTGTAGAGTAGATATGGGCAACATATAGTAAGTAACACACACACACACACACACACACACACACACACACACACACTTGCTTTTCTTCACAAGACACTCACTCCAATCTTAACAGGCATATGTAGTCTCATGAAACCATGCTGCAAATCCTTAGAGATGAAGAAACAGGGCTGAAAACCCACAGCCGTGTGGCCTGAAAACACCAGCAACTCAATGGGGGGCTGAATGAGCCATGACCCCTTTCCTTATTTCTTTGTTATTGTCTTGTTTATTAAAACACAAGCAAAATGTAGGGTCCTGTTTGGTGTAGCATATTATTTTAAGGTGTGTTACTTTTGTTTTTGTTGCATTTGTTTAACTCTGTGAAGCTGTGTATGTGAGGCCAGCTCCTACCTTTTTTAAGGGTTCCTATGAGGAAGAGAGAGGGGTAAGAAACTTTTAGATAGAAAGATAGCAAAGAGGAGAGAGACAGAAACATAGGATAGCTTTGGGAGGACCTGGATCAAAACCCAATGGCCCCTTCTGCCTCTTCAAAAGGGCTTTTTATAACAGTGCCAAAGGGTGGGACAAAAGACTCCCCCCCTCCTCTTGCTAGATCAAAGCACACCACACAGCCAAGTATAGACTCTTCCAAACACCTGGTGACCATGTCCGTGGTCAAATCATCCCATTGTGGACCCCTGTTGGGTAAAGCAAGTTCAGATTCTCTGACCCTGAGAAATTTGGGCCTCCACAGGTGTGTTACTGTGCCTGTCTAAGACACCTGGTGGTCTAATAAAGAACTGAAGGGCCAAATAGCAAGTCAGGAGTAAGGATAGGTGGGGCTGGCAGGCAGAGAGAATAAATAGAAGGAGAAATCTGGGAGAAAGAAAAGGAAGTAGCCAGAGAAGGAGGAGGACCCAGGGGCCAGCCACCCAGCTAGACAGCAAGCCACAGAGTAAGAGTAAGATTTACAGAAGTAAGAGAACAGAAAAAACCCAGAGGTAGCCGGGCGGTGGTGGCTCACGCCTTTAATCCCAGCACTCGGGAGGCAGAGGCAGGCGGATCTCTGTGAGTTCGAGGCCAGCCTGGACTACCAAGTGAGTTCCAGGAAAGTCGCAAAGCTACACAGAGAAACCCTGTCTCAAAAAAAAAAAAAAAAAAAAAAAAAAAAAAAAAAAAAAAAGAAAGAAAGAAAAAACCCAGAGGCAAAAGATAGACGGGGTTAATTTAAAGTTAAGGAAAGCTGGCAAGAACCAAGTCAAGCTAAGGCCAGACATTTATGATTAAGAATAAGCCTTGTGTGATTTATTTGGGAGCTGAGTGGCGGGCTCCCAAAAGAGCAAAAATAAACAACACCGCCCATTAGGAGCCCTCTGTTGATACTGCTAACAAAATTAGAAACAGATAGTTTCAGATCTTCTGCTCTGGCCAAGGGATTCTAGTTGGTGAAGATACATAATACAAAGCAGGACCAGTTTTGACACCTAAGATTTTTATTTTTACATACATTTGTACAAAAAATTTGAAGCTCAAACAGTCTAAGGTATTGCTTTGGAACACAGCATAATTGCAGTTTTTAATGTTTAAGATTTACTTATTCATTTGTATTTATGAGAATGTATGTGTGCCTACAAATATAAAAATACTTAAAAAATAATATAACCCTTATATAGCTTTTACTTTTTATTTATAATTATCTGTTCTAGCCAGCCCCAGAGTATTCCAGCCAACCCCAGAAGGTTCTTGATCTTCCTCTGTGCAGAATTTGCATGTCACTCACTACAGAGCATGAGCTGGGAGGGCCTTTTAGAAATGTAGGTAGGGCTTCCCTTTCTCAGTGCTGAGATAGTGGGAATCTCCCTTAACTTAGTATCTCTTCCCTCCCTCCCTCCCTCCCTCCCTCCCTCCCTCCCTCCCTCCCTCCCTCCCTTTCTTTCTCTCTCCCTCCGTTTCTCCCCTCCCCCCAGTTTCTTGCTATATGGCAAAGGCTGGCCTTGAACTCACATTGGTGATCCTCCTGCCTCACCCTTGGGGGGGGGGGCTGGGATTACAGACACAGTCCACCGCACCTGGCTGCTGCTTTCTCTTCATCAGCAAATTATAGCCATATTTCAAAACCACCTTGTTTTACTTCCTGACAGGCTTTCCTAATCCTCCTATTGAAAGTTTTCTTTCTGCACAGTGCGGGGAGACTCCTCCCTCACATTCTCAAGGGTCTATTCCTCCAAGTGTGCCTCTGGGGGTTGGTTCTTGGGTGAGGGGAAGGGGAAAAATCTTACTTGTTGCAGTGGTTGGTGGCTCTCCACAGCCTGAACCTATGCAGCAGAATTTTATTACTAATTATTGAATTTCACTGGAGAGGAGGCAATTAGGAAAAAATGTCTAAAAATGCTCTGCAGAAATGTGATAATTTAAAAATGTCAAGAAACACTACTTTAAATTTAAAAAAATAGGTAATTCATTGTCTACATTTTCCCCTTCAACTTATCTATCTGCAGGAGACACAAACTCATCTGTACCCCACCTTTTTCTCTCCCTAGATTTCTCCTCTCTCTCTCTCTCTCTCTCTCTCTCTCTCTCTCTCTCTCTCTCTCTGTGTGTGTGTGTGCCCTAGCATGCACACCTGCACATAACACTACTGTATTCATTGTGTATAAGCTCCATAGACTCCTTCTGCGCAAGGCCCTTGGCCAACTTATGGCTGTATTTCACATGAATAGCATACAGTAAGGTCTCAAAAATCAGTACACTAACCCTAATGTTAATTCAGACTCTGTACCTGATAATGCTCCACATATGGCTACTCATTTCCCAAGCCAGGTTATGTGGTAAGGGGTTGTGGGTTTCTGGGAAGGATGAGGCATCATTGCCAGAGACTTCACTATAGAGATCCAGAGCCCTTGAGCCTGGGATGGGTTTACATTTTAGCTAGTGAGCTTTGAAGTTGAAAATTGGCCCAGGGTTGGAAAAGGGGCTGTGAATTATGACTTTCTAATAAAGAAGCTACTGTCAGCTTCTCCATTTCTTATGCTTGGTAGAAGAAAAAGAGAAAACTCTCCCCTCTTCTCACACTACGCGGTGCGTTCTTTCTTTCGCTCTGGCTGGGCTAATGCCAAGACTACAGCAATAATATCGGAGAACAATGGTGTGTGCAGACTGGCTTGTCCTGGTCTCCTGTTAGCACTCAGAATATGGTGGCTAACTAAAGTGAGGCTAGGGAAGAAAGGGGAGCAGATCCCATTGAAACCTGCTGTACCTGGGGCCGCTGTCTCGAAGCTGTTTCTTTATTTTCCTCTGTGCAGTCAGTGCACAGGACGCTGCTGCCTCCACCCCAGTTCCTGGAAGCAGAGCCGGACGATCTCATCACATTTTCCATCCACAGAAGAAAGCACTGGGGATGAATTAACAGGGACATTTTCAGACGATGTGAGACTTGAGCAGGGAGTGAAATGGCTCAGACACTTATAGGAATAGCTTTGTGTCCCGCACAACAGACTTCCAAACAGCATGTTTAGGAGGGGAGGCACTGGGTTGCTAAGTGTCTGGCATAGCGCATAAAACCACTGAAGGGAAAAAGAATTCTTATTCCCCTCATAAACTCAGAGCCGCGGATTTGCTGACCAAATAACCTGGTATTTTAAAGAACTGTATTTTGTGTTCCGTGGTTATATTGTGTAGCACGACTCAAATATGATCACCATGGAGCCAGTCTTCTTAAGAAGAATTCACAATTGATGTAAAAGCAGAAACTTGGAAGGGAAAAAGAAAAACAGTAAGAAAAGTCTTGTCTTCGATTGCTGATGTTTAATATTCTAAAGTAATTAAACTCATTTAAATTCAGTTTTTCCTTCTAGATACTAAATTATTTCTTAAAACTATTGAGAATATATTCCTTTCAGCAATATGGTTTATTTTGGTGGGTTATTGCAACCTACTTTTTATTTTTATTTTTTTACATCCCTACAGTAATTTCCCCACTGCCTGGCCTCTGTGCTTAATCTAGTGGCTCGCTCTGTCCTCTGATCTTCAGGCAAATTTGATTAGGGTACACGATAGATCACTACATACTATTCCCTTTGGCCATCCATTTTCTTTCAAACCACCACATGGGAATTCCAGGAAGTCTTTCCGTTGATTGCTTTGTTGGAATGAACACCATGGCCAAGTTTCTTAGTATAGAGAAAGAACATATCTTATTTCCAGATGGATCAATTATTCAAACAAAAATACTTTTATTGGCTATGATTATGTTAAACCTCACCTTAATATGAGCCTATCATATGCTGATAATAACTTTTATGTTAGATGAACTAGGAACCCACATGCAATTAAAAATACCATCAGACAACATCATTTAGTAGTTCCTGTGTCAATGTTCTCTTATTTTGTAATTTTCTACTTACTGTTTCCTACACTGGGAAATAGGTGGTGGTGGGGCACCTGAAATGATTCTGTCTGTCTCCTTTTTGAAGCTCTTCTAAGTTTTTCTAAATGGACAACCTGAGTCCCAACAACAGACCCTGTCCAGAGGAGTTAGCAGTCTTGCACTGTGCTGCTGGAGAGACTGCAGCTGCCTGGTCATTCCTTTCATGGCCAGGAAATGTGTTTTCACCTTCAAAACATCTGGCTTTGCAATAACTTTGCATGCAAACGATGGACGTGTGGCATGCTGATGATGCAAATTTGAGAGCCTTAAAGGAAAGTTTATATTACTTGAGTCTCTTAAATTAAAAAAAAGCTTCAAAACCATGGCTCAATTGCCTGCCAGCCTAAACTGGCTCAAGGGTAAAATCAGGCTTTGCCTTTTCCTAAGGCTAGAGGAGTGGTTCTCAACCTTCCTAATGCTGCAGCCTGACCCTTTAATACAGCTCCTCATGCTGCAGTGATCCCCCCCTCCCCAACCATAGAATTATTTCCGTTGCTACTTCATACTGTAGCTTTGCTAGTATGAATTGTAGTGTGAATATTTTTGGAGACAGAGGTTTGTCAAAGGGCTTGAGACCCACAGGTTGAGAACTGCTGAGCTGGAAGGATGGGTTTCAGTTAAAAAAACAAAAACAAAAACAAAAAAAAAAACAAGCTCAAAACTACCATGCTGTTGTTACTGACTTAAATATTGCTCTTTACTTTTCCTTTGTTCTCAGTGACTACTCTCGATATGCAAATTATAATAAAGATTAAAGTGACTGGGTGTTTTCAGGAGGGGAAAAAAAACAGAAGGTTTATGGAAGTTGTGAGGATCCGAGAAAGTGGTTTAAGGCATGGGAAAAATGAGACTTAAAATGATACATATTGTGTTAAGACTTCAAAGTTCAAAGTTTAATATCAATCAGTGGAGTTATGATAAGTTGTTAATCTAGGCTTGGTGACAGGTAGAAGCACTGGCTACTAACGCTTTTAAAAAATAAAATTATTATAGTCATAGGCTTAAAAAATTAAATTTCCTTTGGCTGTTTTCTAAATATAGACTTAAAAAGTGCCTCTTGTGCTGAAAACACCTCTCTGTCCAATCTCCGTCTATCCAGTCCTCTGTCCAAGAGGAATGAGTGTTTGTGCTTCTACCCCAGAACCACCCTTTGGGTCCTCCAGCTCGTCTTCCCACTTGTTCTCTTTCCTGTCAGGACATTTCTCTTACTACAGATGAATGTTCATGCTTTTAGCACATTGATAACGTTCAGGCCTAATTTTTGCTACGGTCAAAGGTGTGAGTCCACTTGAGCTGTCTGTAGACTAATTAATTGCTTTCTCTACAGTAAGAATGTCAGTGCAGACTACAAACAGTGGCCCTGCTAACATATCTAAAACTTCGGCCTCTTTTTGTCAACTTAAAATTAATTCATCTAAGGTTTAGGGAGTTGTGACTTGGATCCATCTGTCACCGCTCAAATGGGTTCCAGATCCCTTGCCTGAGAAAGGCCTGGAGATTTCAAGCATATGCCTGTGAAAAAGATCCTCCCAAGCCCTTAACTGTACTTTCTGTCCAGAGTCTATATCTGTCCCAGTAGATTTCCACTCAGCTGACAGACACCATGCAAGGAAAAACTTCAATCCCTGCAATTACTCATCTCCCTAGCCCCAGGTGGACCTGCAAAACTGGTCAACCCTCAGCTTGCTGACAGCCCAAAAGCTTCCTCTAGGAGAGAATTAGTGAAATAACCCGGCTATGGTCAGTAAACCGGATGCTTCTAATGGAATTTCCTAAGGTCTCCTACCATCACCTGCTTACTTAAGCCTCTGCTTTGGACCAGCATTCCATATTTCCCTCTTCTCAAGCCCCCAGTCAACAGGAAATAGCCAGAGAACTAGCATTCACCCCTTATCATCAACAAAAGGCTGGAATGTTAGGCCCAAAGTGGTCCCCAAACTGGCAGTGCTGATGACGGGGTCCTAAGCAGAAGGACTTTGGCTGGATAAACAGAATTATGATTGGGTATCTTTTTACTGGGAACCTCCCTTAAATCACCAGGAACCTCTTTTAATCTGCCCCAAAGGTCAGACATTTTGAGCAAGGGCATCTGGTTCCTGGTCAATCCAAACAGCGTTCCTACCCTGTTGACTGTCACATAAAATATACTTTCTTCCCCACCATTTTGCTCTTCTCTCTGCACCCTCCCTTGCTCCAGAGATAGCCTTGGCAGTTTGATCCCCAACACACTTTTCTTTCTACCCATGGAACAGCCCAGTTCGGAGTTTCCCTGCACCCTAGATTACAATATCAATGTAAGAAGAAACCAAGAGAACAGTCAATAGCTCTTCATTGAATATAAAGTGTGCGCAATGACCCGTGAAAGATTCTATAGTTAAAAACTAAAATAAAACATGAATAAATAATCCGATTGGTGTTCTCATAAGATAAAGATATATGCTAGCAGATTTGGCCAAACCACAACAATAATTCTTGGTATGTGACCACCTCCCCAGAGCTCCTTCCACCAAAACTTCCTGGCCATAACAGACTTAACTGTGCTCTGGAACTGAGGCAAAGGAGGACCTTCTTTCCCAAGGTTGCTGTCTTCAAGTGTTTTTCTTACGACCATGAGACAAAAAAATGCATAAACTGTGCAGCAGCTTTTCATGTCAAGTTGGTTTATATCCCTTGCAATCAAAAGAGACATCGCTAAGAGGTGAGCTGTGCCAAAGTGAAGCTAAGCAGAAGTTACCAGCTGGCCCACATTGCCAATGCTCTTGCCTCTGCAGATGCCCGAAGTAGAATACAGTAGAAAAGTCCAGTGATTGGCTATTGACTTATTTAGTGGTTCACTTAAAGCTCTGTTTATCCCGCCTGTCTGCCAAGCATGACTTCACTTGCTACCTGGAACAGAATGACCTGGAGGAATAGCTGAAACATGGGTTGTTTCCCTACCCGCTGACTGCTACTTCTGCTTCTATAAAATCCTGCTTGCTTGCCCACCCTACCTTGTGGCTTTAGAGTATAAAATGAGAATGCAAACTGGACCCAGCATTGAAACCTTTCAGGAGATGTCCTGGCTTCAGTTCACCAGTGACATCTCCTCTCTTCCATTCTCATTGAGTGCTTATTCCAGAAAGATTCCTGAAACATACTCAAGAGCCTGCATCTGCCCCTTTGGAAAGGTAGGGCAGTCCTGTGTCACTCAATTTTATATAATTCAAGTTCCCATAAAGCACTGAACTCTACAGTCTGATGGGTTTGAACAGAGAGACTTTTAGTTTATTGGTGCTTTCTCTCTCTCTCTCTCTCTCTCTCTCTCTCTCTCTCTCTCTCTCTCTCTCTCTGTGTGTGTGTTTAAGTTCAAGATAAGATGAGGGAATTGGATCAGAGGATGGCCCCAGGGAAGGCTCCACATGGTAACTTATCACAAATCCCCAAGCTACTTATTTTAAGGAAAATCAAAACAGAACAAAAACAAAACAGAATGTTTAAAGTTAAAGCAAATTCCCCTTTCAACAGGAGACTGATTTTTCTGATTTCATAGTTTTTCTTTCTCAAAAAGGGTCTCATACTGCTTGCCACACAGCATTAACTGATCATCCTTGGGGGAAGAATGAGAATTAGGTGGGACAGCAGGGGGACACCTGGTGACGCAGTGGGGCTGCTGTTTGCTGTAGAGGAGCAGAGAGGTGTGGACATGTGAGTAGAGTCAGAGCAGAGTGACAACCAGATAAGGAGTGAGGAGTTACATGCTTTCTCCTTGAGCCGTGTCGTTTCCTCGGCAGCAGAGGAGGGAGGTCTGTTGTCTCTGAAGAAATAAGACAAGATGAAAAGAGACAACTCAATGGGCCTGGAACATGTAGTCACACTGAAAAATGATTCTGGAAGAGATGACCAAAACTAAAACTGAATTTCTAATCTCAGACTCTCCCATAACAATATTTGAGCAAATTCAGACCTCAGAAAAAGAACCTGCTTCAAAACATGGAACTTATGGATGTCCACTATGTGACACTTATTTAGATATCTGAAAGCACCAATAAAAAAACAAAACACAGCAAATAATGGCAGATAAAGGTGTGTGGAGGCCCACAAAGTTTTCCTAGTGAGATCTGAGCTTGCTTTATTCAGCAGAGCTGCATTAGAGGATGGCTTGACCACATGCTTGGGTATTAGGTGACTGGAAGGGTCTGCACTTGGCTGTGCTAGCGGGAGGTCTTTGCTCCACCCCTTGGCATTCCTATAAATAGCCCTTTAGAAGAAACACAAGGGGCTGGTGGATAATGACCCAGGCCCTCCTGAGGCTATCCTGTAGACGAATTTCTAAACAGTCTTCTTAAATAAGAAACACAAAGCCAAATACAGGGGTAATAGCCGAAGAGATCAGAGAAATAGTGAACAGCCACCGACAAAACCTTAGCTTACCACCACGTTGTAGGTTCCCAAGGGAGAGCTTCTTCCTATCTAAACTGCACTTTTATTGCCTTCCTGTTCTGCCTTCTCATTGGCTCTAAGCCCAGCCACATCACTTCCTCATCACTGCCTGTCTATACAGACCTCCAGGTCTCTATGGTTGGTACTGGGACTAAAAGCTCGTGTCATCACACAGAGACTCTGCCTGCCATGTGATTGGATTAAAGGCGTGTGTTACCACCTCCTGACTTCTGTTTATGGCTCGCTATGTGACCTCTGATCTCCAGGCAAACTTTATTAACACACAAATAAAATCACATTTCAGCACAATTAAAATATCACCACACTATCCTGTGTTTCTGTTTCTCTCCCCTCTGTTCTTCTATCTAAATCTCTTATCCCTCTCTCCTCAAGAGCACCCTGTCATAAAAAAATGAGAGCTGGTCTCCCACAAAGGTGGAAGAGTAAAATGGTCGTTTCCAGAAAACAAGAAAATGTGACAATTCTTAGTCTTAGGAGTCACTTCTAAGTGAAAGGAACGAATCTTTTGAAAACAGGAACCGATTCCAAGCTTGGGTGAGAGAAAGTGCAAGGTGCATTGTCTCACACAGCACAGTTGTGTGTAAAGACTGACAGAAGCACTGAGGAGGTCCTGCCGGCCACACTGCAGAAATTCACTCCCAAGTCCATAGAAAATGAGGGGGCAGAGGGAAAAGTTATTCTGTAGAAGAATAAAGGATAACGATATATAATTAATGACAGAATCATCATATAAACTCCCTTTTGCCACTATTGATATAATTAATTGTTTATTTGAGCCAAGTCACCAGTGAGTGCTAAGGTCATTAGGTGAAAGTTGTTGAACTGTATCGTGGTTAAGACAATAAAAACCACTGTAAATCTGATGGAAAGGGCCTTAATCCCATCATCAAACTTGGCACTGCCAACAATGGGGCCAACCAGGATTCCGTGGTGTTCGATGCATGGTAACCATCAAACAAAATAAAAAATAAACATTTGCCGGTGAACACAGATTACACTGTAGACCAAGGGATTATTCTTACAAATTGTAGGTCTACATTCCGAAACTCCCTAGAATCAATTATTGAGAGATATAAATAGGAAGAAACTTCCAGAAAAGGAAGCAGAGGGACTGAACTCAAGGAAAGTATGGTTGACACGTGCTCACAGGTGCAAAGATGCACGCACGTGACACATACCAGTTACTCTCGTCACAGTGGGAAATCATGGAAAAATCATTTGGGCAAGAAAATATAAGGCAATGTTAGCAGGGATGAAATTTATTTGTTTTTTTTCCTTTTTTCTTTCTTTTTTTTTATTAAGAGATTTTCTATTCATTTTACATACCAACCACAGATTCCCCTGTCCTCCCTCCTTCTGTCCCCCCAGCCTTCCCCCTCAACCCACCCCCATTCCTACCTCCTCCAAGGCAAGGTCTCCCCTGGGGAGTCAGCAGAGCCTGGTACATTCACTTGAGGCAGGTCCAAGCCCCTCGTCCCTGCACCAAAGGGTCTCACCATAGGCACTAGGCTCCAAAAAGCTGGCTCATGCACTAGGGACAGGACCCGGTCCCACTGCCTGGGGGCCCCCTATATAGTTCAAGCTCAACAACTGTCTCATTTATCCAGAGGGCCTAGTCCAGTACCATGGGGGCTCCTCAGCTCAGAAAATTGGGAATCAATCTTCCTTAAGACCCAGCTATACCACTCTTGGGCATATACCCAAGGAATGCTTAATCATACCACAAGGACACATGCTTAACTATGTTCATAGCAGCATTGTTTATAATAGCCAGAATCTGGAAATAACCTAGATGCCCCTCAACTGAAAAATGGATAAAGAAAATGTGGCACATATACCCAATAGAGTACTACTCACCAGAGAAAAACAATGACATCATGAAATTTTCAGGCAGATTGATGGAACTAGAAAATATCATCTTGAGTGAGGTAACTCAGACCCAGAAGGACAAACATGGTATGTACTCACTCATAAGTGGATACTAGATATAAAGCAAAGGATAACCAGACTGCAACACACAGCTCCAGGGAGGCTAGTTAGTAAGGAGGACCCTAGGAAGGGCTGCATGGATTGCCCAGTGATGGAGAAATGGATGAGGTCTACATGAGCAAACTAGGGGTGAGTGGGGTAATGGAGGGCAAGGGCAAGGGACGAGGGATGAGAGCTTAGAAGAGTGGGAGGTTTGAGCTGGAATGGGAACAGAGTGGGAGAGCAAGGAAAGAGACATCATGATAAATGAAGACACCATGGGAATAGGGAGAAGCAGAGTGTTAGGGAGGCTCCCAGGAATCCACAAGGATGACTCCACCATAGACTACTGGCAATAGTTGAGAGGATGCCTGAGCTGACCTACTCTGGTGATTGGATGGCTGAATACCCTGTCATCATAGAACCTTCATCCAGTGACTGATGGAAGCAGATGCAGAGATCCATAGCCACGTCCCAGGTGGAGCTCCAGGAGTCTGATCGATGCGAGAGAAGAGGGATTACATGAGCAAAGGATATCAAGACCATGATTGGAAAAAGTACAGAGACAACTAGCCAAACTAGTGGAAACACATGAACTGTGGACCAATAGCTGAGAGATGAAATTTAATTCAACTTTTCATAGAGTGTTTTGAGGGCATCAATCAAAACATTAAAGGCGTACCTATTTTATGATGTCTAGCAATGTATTGTAAACATTCACATCAAGTATGTAAGATAAACACACAGAGTATTAATGATGTCCTTTAATTTCAGCAGCGAGACACTGGAAACAGTCTCTAAGACTGAATGAGGAAATAGAAAGTGAGCGATGGGGAGAGGATGAAAAGTGGTGCCCAATTTTCAGATGGTATCTTTGCCATTGTTTTGAAGACAAATTTGTTTGTTGAAATAACAAGTGAATCTAATTTAATAAAGTTGATGTCTATTCCAGATAGCACTGATAGACGCCATAAGAATCTTTCAGAAAGGGGGCAGACTCTCATCCTCCTGAAAGGTTTTCTTCTTTTGAACCCCAACCCATATGTAGAACAGTTTTTGTTGGTGTGCTCTTGTAGACAAGGGGATTGCCCAGGAATGGGGCACTTTGTTCCTGATGGGCTTCTTAACATCTGTTCTAGAAAGCTGGCTTGGATGAACGGAGTTAGGGAGCTAAACAATAGGGCCAGGGAAGCCTGCACACAACCTGAGGAAATTACATTTTCTTCCTGGGCTTTGTAGTCTTGAAACATCTTTTGAGGCAGAAAAATTCATCTCATTCAGTATTAAAGTGACTCCTAGGTGACTGCACATCTACAATTTTTGCAACAGCCATTGAAAAGGGATACATTTAGAAGAACTAGTGTGGCGTGTGTTGTTGTCTGCTGCCTGCAGAAAGTCCTTCAGGTATACAAGTATCCAATATTATACTTCTCTGTGTTTCCCACCTTCCTGTCCAGATGCACACAGACCTATCAGAATGTAGTGTGAGATTGATTTTTATGTTCCCTCACCTCATACTTAGGAAATACGTTCCTTTCTTATGTTGAGGTGAACAGATTTATTGCCAAGATGGCATATATGGAATATTACTTTAAGTCTCAGAAGCACTAGAGGGTCAAGTGACCTAAATGCGGGGTAGGATTCTAAGGCTGCAAATGAGGCAATTCTGCACAGCATCTTGGCTTATGATTTGAGATTTCAGACACATCCAACTTCCTGTCTCCAGTAGAATTTGTGTTGTGATTTTCCACTAGGTGTTTCAGAACTGAAATAAACATAGTCTCATGCCCGAACATCACCTTTCCCCAGTATAATTCCATACCCAGGAGAAAGGGTCAGCCAACATACCTTCCTAACCCGGTCTGCCAGGGAGAGTTGTCTGTAAGATTCCACATTCACTGGACATGTAGTTACAGCAAGTGCTTGACTTAATGAGTCCACTGGGAAAACATTTCAGCCTCTTATTGGAAAAAGGCCTTCAAAAATAACAGGGCAAATAGTTCCAGGTCTCTGTGACCTGGAGCGTCTAATTAAGCTAAAGAGTTACTAGTGCATCTTTGAGAAAACCGAGGCCATGTAGCCTGATGAGTCAGTGAGGATGCTTTGTCAGGAGGTCAGAGAACAGCGTGGCTTAGCTGTGTCCCTGGTGTTGGTGGCAGTCACTGTGGAAATTCTTGTGTCCTGCATACTCTAGGACAAGGGCACACTCTGCACTTAAATACTTCTAAATCAAACTTATTTGTGATGTCTTCACCCTTTAGGAAACTAAATGATGAAGTCCAAATATCAAGAAAAGGATTATGAAAGCAATCACTGAGAGACATGTGCCACGTGGAGAGTTTGAGGAATAGAGAAGATATAAATGGTACACTAGTGACTTAAATGTCTGTATGCTCTTGGTACAGTCATTTGGAGGTGAGATACGTGAAGGAGAGTAGGCGGAGGAGGGAGGGGGCGGGCCGAGGGGTGTTCAGTTTGTGAGAGGATCCCAAATTATCAATCAAACATACACTGTCCTCTGGTGGTCAAGTGTGAAACTGCACTGTCCAGGTGATTAATCGTGGTTAAAAACAAAGGCAACCAGGTACCTCACATGAGGGGAATAAGTCACTTTGACCATTTGATTGAATGTTCCGCCGTCATTAAAGCTGAATGGCTCATCTGAGAGACTTCCCAGTTTTATACGCGTTTCTATCTTTGGCAGTGGCTGTAAATGGCACTGCATCAGGCTGAGACCCACGCTGTCCCTCTGAGGATTGGAACATCTTGTCAGCAGATGCCCATTTTATCTTCAAGAGAGCGACCCACACAGCAGTTAGTGAGTAGTCAGTTACAGTTAAATAGGAAACCTTGACTTAGGCTGGCTTCACTTTGAACTTGCATCGAGGCCCAGGGATTCTTAATTTTTTAAAGATTGATTTAGTTACGGATTTTATGTATATGGGCGCTTTGTCTGCATGTATGTCTGCACACCAGAAGAGGGCGCTGAGCTGCAGGAGACTAGAGGTACAGACAGTTATGAGCCACCATGTGGGTGCTGGGACTTGAACTCAGGACCTCTGGAAGAGCAGCCAGTGCTGAGCTGTCTCTGCAGCTCCCTAGGGACATCTTGTAGTTTACACAAAGGAATGACGCTCAGCCTTGTAAATACTGGGCCTTTTTCTCCTCTCTGCCTAATGGTTTTCAAGATCAAATCCTTCATTGCACGTGTTGGTGCCTTTTCCTTTGTTTTAAATAAGTATCCCATCATGGTTCATAAGCATGTCAGAAATGACTTATCTTTTCTCTTGTTTATGGTCATGAACGTATGTCCAGTCCTCAGCTGCACACTTCTTATGGTTGTATGCATTCTCTTGTGGGAGTTTGTTCTCTCATTCTACCATGTGAGTCTGCAGAATCAGACTCAGCCTTGGCACGCTGGCAGGCTTGGCAGCGAGAACCTTACTTGCCCTGTCCATCTTGCTGACCCACTTTTGACTAAAGAGGATTGAAGTTTGCCATTCTAATAGATTTCAGACACTGTATTAATGGGGCGTAAGCTATTGTGATCAGACTGTTACACCGTGAAATTGTCAACCCTCTTGGTTTCTTAATGACTTATTATATACCTTAGTGAGGGGGAATTACAAGAAATGCTTGGTGAAATCAGGATGCTCACGTCCCCAGGCAGGGCTAGGAAGAGTCTGAAGACCTCTAGAAGCCTGTGATGCTGGAGGTGGAGCAGTTCCCTTATCTGCAACACAGTGCTGATGTAGAGGAGGATGGCAAATGCATTCACACATTTGCAATACTTGAAAGCGTGGTAGGCGGGGTCTGGGTGGAGTGTGAGCTCAGTGGAGCAGGAAGGCCCGCAGGAACACAGGAACAGACACAGGAAAGTGTGCATTCTGAGTGTGGCGTGTTGTTAAAAAGGAGGTTTTTCTAGTGCTTCTGACAAAGGGCTGTAAGTGCCCACGCATTCGTTTACAAAGAGATGTGCTGGGGCATGTAGTGAGAGTGCAAATGGGCTGACCTGTTCACACCTGCCCTCAGTCTGTGAGTGTGCAAAGTAACATTGCATATGACTGGCTTATCCAGGATGGGTTTTTTTCTTTGTCCACATTTGCTTATTTCCAATCCAAAGACTCAACTCTATGCTCTATGTCCAAGAGAGTCCTGTGTCCTCCAGCTCCAGTTCTTTTCAGTCTTTGACATATGGAGGTAAAATTTACAAAGGGCAAAAAAAAATACATAATTGTGTCATAAAATAAAAAAGTGTCATAAATAATAACCAAACGTTAAGTACGTTCACATGATTGCATAATACAAACAGCTTTTCACTCCCTCCAGCATGACATGTGATCTCCCTCTCTGCTCTAAAAACAATCTCTATGAGACTGAAACAGCATTTTTTAAAATATTTTATGTAAATATCCACATGGGTCTCTGATCAGTAGCAATTTTCTTTGAGGGTATAATGCTATAGACGCAGTTGTACAACTTACTTTTTTCAGTCCAATGACTTTTAGCACTGAAAGATGTGCTAAAAGTATAAATTCATACTAAATGACATTAAAGAGGAATAAAGACCGATTAGTAGCTCAAAGGAAATTCTATATCACTAACCCCAAGATTCCTTATTTTATGTTCTACAGGTCCCCAGATCTGAAGATCAGCTTTTTGGGCGGCTCCTTTCACTTTATGCAGTTTCCTCTCTGGACACAAGATGGCAGGAGCTCTTTGGTATAGACATAGTGGTCACTTCCACTAAGGTGCAATGAAGAGCAGGACTAGAAAAACTCAAGGCAGCAGCGTCCTGCTGTTCTAGACAAGGGAAAGTGAATCCTCACCTCTAAGGGGGAGTGAACAAAGTGGAGATTCCACAATTGCTCCTTTAGGTTTACTGGAAGGGAGCAGAGACAGAAACCAACCAAGCAACACCAAACCTACACCAGGGTGAACATACAGAAGCCAGGGCCGAGAGCATCGGAGGCCCTTCCCGACTAGGCTGCATATGATATGTGAAGCTGCAAGAAACGGGTGCTATGCCCATGATTAGCAAGAGTCCCGTGGCTCTGGCCAGTGCTGTCTGAGCTTTCTCCTCAGCTCACCAGCCCCCTCCAAAGGGAGTGAGTGCTTCCCTTTCCTGATGACCACACGTCTCTGTTCCAAAAGACACAGAACCTGGCAAATGCCATCGGGCGCCTGAGGACTCAGATCTGCCCCTATAACACAACCACGGACAATAAATTGTTTGGTAACCATTTTGGAACTGCTTCTTCCCCCCACAATCCTTTTATTAACTTTGCAGGCATTGCTTGGTGGTGGAGTCAGGACTCTGCTGCAGTAGAATATTATTTTAAGGTGTGTTACTTTTGTTTATGTTGCATTTGTCCAGAGCCACATAACTCAGACGGAGCATTGATGAACTTTAAGCCGAGGAGGTTGCAGGCTGCTCTTCTGTTTCTCTTGCACAGCAAAGTACTGCGATATTAGGAGGGAACGGGTAAGAGGCACAGCCCAGCATGGTTACTATCTTAAGGGTGCAGACACCGTGGTGATGAGCAGTCAGCTTGCGGGACTGGTTGTTTCCTTAAAGAATCAAATCAATACATGTGCTATGTTCTTTTGTCTCCTGGACATCAGTTAAAATAGGATCAAAACAGAACGCTCCCAATTAAAATGATTTTAAGTAACTGTATTTTAGAAACAAAAATACAGCTGTGCAGTCCAACAAGTATGCTCCCTTTTATTGAACCACATAAACTAAAACCTTTATTTTTAGCAATTCTCGAATGTTCTCCAAATCTGGAACCATGCGTACACACATGTGCTTGTAAATGTATACATTTATATCACACACATATATCATGATGATGGTGTCTTGCTCTCAGGGGAAGGATTTTTATCTGGAATAATTATCAAAATATTTTGAGCTAAGAAGGGCAGGCAATGTTCAGAGCTGAGCAATATTAAAGTAAAATAAATTTTTGGTTAAAAACAATGAGCTGGCCTTTTAAACATTCAGTTAGCAACTGTGACATTTACTTTCTCTAGCTAAGGAGGCCGTTATCTTTGAACTTGAATTCCATTAAGGTGAGTATTTATTTCTGCTCCTCTTCATTAGTAGGTTATAAATTTGGGTGGTAATTTCCTTTTGTACAAACTCCATCCTATTTTCTGGATTATAACACTAAGTAGACACAGAAGAAACCAGTACCCCCAGAAAGCATGACCCAAGAAGGCAGCATGTCTTCAGCTACCCAGCACAGCCCTGCCTTCGCGAACAGCCCGTGGGAAGGGCTTTCACAGTCTCTCTTCATTCTCGTGTGTGGGAAGTAAACAGTCATGTATCTATTCCCAGGGTGGCAGAGATTCATTGCTAGACAGACAGTTCAGCAGCCCGCAGTAGTCCCGGTGCGGGAGAAGTGTTCTTCTAGCGACTGCTGCCATCTGCTGGTCTCGCTGGGAATACTTAGGTTTTAGAAAAAGCGGTGCACAGGGCCCCAGTCAAGATGATGCAGAAGGCAAGCATCATCAGTAAGTAGTTTCGGAGACCCTGAGTAATAAGAAAAGAATGGATGCGTTGAATAAAACTGAAATCAAATTTAAATTTACAATACATATATTTTAAAAACACTGTCGTGGACCTTTACTGACTCATCTGCTCTGGCTACCGGTGTGCTGGCCCGACTCTGACACTGTCTCACTTTCTCTCTCTCTCTCTCTCTCTCTCTCTCTCTCTCTCTCTCTCTCTCTCTCTCTGCTCCCTCTCCCCATCCCTTCCTGTTCCTTTCTGTCCTCTCCTAGCGATCAACAATCAACAATTCTCCTAGGAAAACCTGCAGAGTTCATCCACTGAGTAACACATGTGAGCACCCTCAGTGCCTGCCCTGAGAGAAAGTGAGGGCTTTTAACAGACAACCACCAAGTTGTTTGTGCATGTGTTCCTGGACTCTGCATAGAGCCGGTTTGGTGAGTAGAGTTGGGCCTCTAACCCTGAAGTGTTGTAGCCCAAGAAAATGGGGAGCAGCAAGTGGAGATGCCCGGAGGGGAGAATTCATGTGCAAAGGCCCTTGTTGTTAGGAAGCAGGTCTGTTTCCAGGGCAGTTTCAGTAAGGCTGGGGCAAGGACAGACAAGAGCAGGGTGGTGAGGATGTGGCTGAATGGCCAGCGGAGAGTTTGGGAGCCCATGGGCTTTACTATGCTTTAGGGTCCCACTTTTCCTGGCAATGAGAAGGCATTAAAGGAACAGGAAGCTATACATGCTGAAAATATTAGATTTGCATTCTGGAAACACTCTATTAGAGGATGGGAAACAGATTGGAGGAGTCAGAATGAATGTAAGGAGACCAAGGAGTAACCCTGGTCCCTGAGAAAGATGATGGAATGCAGATGGAGTGGTAGAGATGGAGCTTAAGAATCAGAAAGAGAGGTGTAAGGAGCGAGGATTAACTTGTCCTCCTATGAAGGGCACTAGTGTAAAAGATGGAAGACATGGACAGGCTCATTCCGATGCAGCTCAGTATTCAAAATGTTTTAAAAATTTAGACTTTGTGGACAATGAGACAGGTCTGCTCCTGGCAGCACCGATTTACTTCAGAGAGGAGGATGGGCATTGAAGACACTCCATATGGAGTTTATCTTCTTCTTGGCAAAAATAGCCATTTGGGCAAGAAACTGTTCTTGCCTGGACTGCTTAAAAAAATGTATCAACTGGACATGCAGGACCCGTAGGAAGGTGACCACTGAACTTTGCTTGGCGAAATGGTCCTTCAGGTTCCTGCTTTGCAGAGGAAACTGTCAGACATTCTACAGGACACAGAGAAAAATGACCGAGAGACTCTAGGCATGTGGGCTGAAGACAGACGCCCCAACTTTGCAAAGGAACATTAGGTGACTGTCCAGGCTGCCAGCTGTCTCTGTCTACCCTGCAAGACTCCCAAAAGTTGCTTACATCCGTTTCCTGTTTCTCAGGTAATAGTATATCCTTCTGGGGTCTTTGATGTATTTGAAGACTAGAGTTATAATTTCTTCAGTTATGAAAAAAGATAAGTTAGATATAAAACCTTAGACTCACAAATATAAGGTAGACAGGATATCTTCTTTAATATAGTAACTGTAATTCTTGCTTGATAATTTTGTTATGTAATTTTACTATGTTAAAGTTAAAGCCTTCCTTTTTGAAAAAAAAGAAAAAGGGGAAGTGCTGTGGATGACTGATTGATAAATAAAACACTGATTGGCCAGTAGCCAGGCAGGGAGTATAGGCGGGACTAACAGAGAGGAGAATTTAGAGAACAGGAAGGCAGAGAAGGAGACGCTGCTGCTAGCCGCCGCCATGACAAGTGAGATATAAAGATACTGGTAAGCCACAAGCCATGTGGCAACTTATAGATTAATAGAAACGGGTTAATTTAAGATATAAGAACAGTTAGCAAGAAGCCACGGCCATACAGTTTGTAAGCAATATAAGTCTCTGTGTGTTTACTTGGTTGGGTCTGAGCGGCCGTGGGACTGGCCGGTGAGAGAGATTTGTCCTGACTGTGGGCCAGGCAGGAAAACTCTAGCTACACTCAGTCATCTTTTGAGCCACAAATAAAATATCTCCCTGAGGTAAACAGAAATATTTCATTTCCATAAGATCTATTTTTAGAGGTACACATAGATCGATTTCAATATCTCCCTCCTGAGATTAAACCTGCAAATACCGGGAAACAACAATCTTCTCTCCCTGAGCATCTTATCCTGGTCAATATCTTAGCACCTTCAACCATTTTTTACATACAGTGGTTTCTAGCACCCTCTTTGTCTTGACTGTTCCTTCTGAATGATGGCCAGTGGGTGTCCACCTCTCTGTACAGATAGACGCTGTATGCTGTAAGGCAAGATCTGAACATTCTAAAGTAAAACCGGAATAATGTCTCATGCACTTTAGATACATAGCCATTTAGTGGTCTTGGTCACCTAGGCTGGCCTGAGGAGCTAGAGAGTCCCAGGGACCCTCCTTTGATTGCCTCTCCAGTGCTGGGATTAGAAGTGGACACCACCACACCTGGACTTTTATTTTTGTCTGGATTCTGGGATCGAGCCTGGGTCTTCATGCTTCAAGTTAAGCATTTTACCAACAGAACTAGTCTCCCTTGCCAAGTTTTAGATCATCTAATAGGGAAATCATAGAATGCTACTGTGGGCCCTTAGAAGTGACAACGATTTAATTATAGTCATGTAGTGGACACACGGGGATTCTGAGAGCACCATGGTGGTGGGGGAGATATGGACGTAGGAACACAGCCTGCTCCGTATCTGCAGGGAAAGTGCAGGCGACCTTCCTCTAACCATAACGCTGACTCCTGGGCTTGGCCAGGCATATGGCCTAAAGTTATGAGGGCACAGACTTGGAGAAAAACTGGAAATGGGGTGCTGTGTCTCTGGAGAGAGTCGACTGACTTATGGGAAGTGAGTTTGCGAAGGCTGGGTGCTGCTCGTGGGTGACCCTCAGAGCTGAGAGCTGCATTTCTGAGCACCTCCCCCAGGAATGCCTGGCCAAGAAATCCATGGAACACGTATGAAAACCCGGGGGACCCCAGCCATGCATCACATAGGGAGACCCTGTTTGAGGTTGGAAAGATGCGAAGTTGAAGGAAGGGCTTCATCTTCCCTGCCCTTTGGCCAGATCTACTTGGAGGGAAGACTAGGAAAGAGTACCCTAGTGTGGCTTCCCCATGAGTCAGAGTCCAGCAGAAAAGGGCAAATAAACAATTGTCCAGGACACTGGCTCTCCTAACCTTAACACAGCAAGACCCACTGCGAACTGAATTCTCCTGGTCTCATTCGCCGTCTTTCCCTGACACTTCCTTAGGGGTACTGGACTTCAGTTCTGATAAATTCAGAGAGCAGAAGTAAATTTGTGTAGCAAACCCAGACACAGCAGCAACAGTACCCAGAATGGAGAGGTGTGGGCACTGCTAAGATAGCCGTGCTTTCAAGCTTATAGCTCTTATCAAGATTAATCACACTTGGGGATGGAGAGGTGGCTCAGTGGTTAAGAGGTCTTGCTGCTCTTCCAGAGGACTGGAGTTCAGTTCCCAGCACCCACACGGGGCAGCTTACCACTGCCTGGACTCTAGCTCCAGGGGATCCAGCACCCTCTTATGGCCTCTGCAAGTACCTGCACTCACATGCACATACCCACATACTGACACACACACACACACACACACACACACACACACACACGCATAAATAAATTGAAAAAGTAAATTAAAAACTGTTTCTAAAGAAGAGTAATGATCCTTAACATGTAATTCAAAGACCAAAATTATACATACATACTCTTTGAAATTTAATAAAGAATCAGGCTAGAGTACATTAATTAATTTGCCTTTGATCAGAGCTTTGTAAGTTTGGTTTAGACTAGGTAAGCTGTCTGACTTGCTGGGAGCCTCAGTACTAGATACTGATTTTAATTCTCTATATGTGATGTTTGGCACCCCAGAGCTGCCAGATGGGGTCAGCTTCTGTAACACACACACACACACACACACACACACACACACACACACACACACTCCCATGTTTGCGAATCTCACACTAACACTTTGCGTCTCCTAAAATCTTTGTCTTAGTGTTCAGAAGTCATCAACCTTAACTGAGCTACTCATACTAGTGCCGAATAGGCACTCTGTAACTATGTTTAAACAATGGATATATTCAAAGGCTCTCGAGATGTACTTGGTGAATTAGAAAGGAAGCTGTGAGTTGATGCAGTTAAGTTCAGAAACTGAGGCTTCAGTTATAAGTGCCGTATGCTAAACTGTTAGAGCCCCATGTTATCTCACAGCAGAAGAATGATGTTGTCAGGGGGTCCATTTAAATTTAAGCATCTACCCAAAGTTCCCAGTTTCCTAGAGGAGACCTACATTTGGGGATGGCGATCATTTCCTTATCCTTATCCTTACCTGTATTTCCTTGAAAATGAAGATACCCCACAGTGCAGCGATAAGTCCAGGACCCTTAAATAAAAGAAGTTTAATTTTATTAGCTATTTTTATATAACTGTACCCTTGAAAAATGTAGTAAGCTACAGGCAATGTAAAATATTTTCAGGGGAAAAGAACTATATTCTAAACCTTAACTCCACACTGATCCAAAACTCATTAAACATCATTAAATAAAATCATTAAATAAGACAGATTTTTTTTTTTTTGCTGTTTTTGTCTCCATGGTCACGATTGCTATTATTTTGATCATACTATAATATTTTATGGCACTGAATGCTTTTCTTTGATGTGACATATTTATGACAAACTATTTTACCCAGGCCTAGTGGTGGGAGTCTGTAGTCATGGATATTCAGGAAACTACGGCAGGAAGATTGGAAATTGAAGGCCTGCCTGCCAGGGCTAAAGACCGAGTTCAAAGTCAGCCTGGCTATCTTAGCAAAGCTGCCTTAAAAAATAGAGTAAAATTTGAAGGGGGGGGGCTCTAAAGTGGTACAGTGCCTCCTTCATATGTGGGAAATTCTGGGTTTAAACCTAAATATAAAACACACACACACACACACACACACACACACACACACACACACACACACACACAAATCCCAAACCAAAAAAAAAAAACCCCAAAACAAGAACAACAAAAAATCCCAAGCAAACAAAGACAGAAAAGAAACAAATAACTTTCCTCTTTTTAAATAAGCAAAGAGCTTATTTTTCTCCTGACTTACTTATTAGGCACACATAAGGGGATTGATAAACTAAAGTATACAAATACACTTTAAGTTTTCTCAGCATTAGGTACATGCTCTGATCTCCTAACTTTGCCTGGTAGACAGTGGAAAGATGGCAGTACCAGGTTCCCATGCAAACCAATCAACTTTGTCTAACTCTAAACACAAACAAACACTGAAGGTAGCGATATAGAAAAATCAAACCCTGTAAGCAAGCAACGGGAGTCACTGGAGGCAAGGACAAGAATGAAAAGATACAGAAAATAGGAAATGAGAAGAGACAAGAGAAAAGGCATCTTTCTATAATTGGAAATGTGAAGCTGTTGAGATCTGGTGTTCATGTTTTTCACCAGCAAGGGAAACGGTGGGTGAGTTGGCTTAGCTGTGATTTTGGTGAAAAAGATGTTACGAGACCAGAATTTTAATGACTCCTCTTCAAGCCCTGCAGGGACTCTGGAAGAGCTTCAGTAAACAGCTCCACAGTGTTCTCTCTCCCAGGACTGCTCCCACCGTCGACCGGGCTGGCCCAAAAAAGTTTGATTCCGCTGCCGCCAGCGTGTGCGGGAAGCAGTAAAAATGCTTTGCTCTGCTTTTGTCCGCCTCTGAGAAGTCAGCCTCAAAGGGGCCAGAGAAATAGGTCAAAGGAACTGCCTTACATCAGTGATGTGAAGTGCTCATCCTCAGAATCCAAATCAAATGGGGAGCATGTGCTTTGAAGCGGTGGGAAGAAACAGAAGAGGGGTGACATACTGATACCTACGTTAGTTACACTAGTTACTCAGGAATCTTCGTCCTCTTAATTCTGAAGGCCCATTTCCCTCCAGAAAGGCAGGAACACAGGACCACAGGTGCCACTGACCTCTCTAGCTTCCCACCTGATGATTTTCTAATTATCCCTTCAGGCATGTGTCCAGCAGTGCGGTGAGGATGTTTGTGGCTTCAGGAGGTGACACTGTGCTCAGGTAATTATTGTACACCCCAGGCAAAGGCCAGCCCAAGAGAAAAGCGCATTTGACAGCAGGTGAAACCGCTTGGGACGCTGGAGCTGTGGAACTGTGGGTTTTCCTTTTGGGAAATAAATCAGGTTACATCTAAGTCAGCCTTTGAAGGTGGGTTTGGTACTGTCTTAGAAGCCAGACCTAAGGTGCTGATGCTTGGCACATAGGTACTCAATCAAATATAGATGATGATGATGATGATGATGATGATGATGATGATGATGATGATAATAATGAAACCAAGCCTTCTGGATGAATTGGTTAGTTTTAGAATTGCCAGAGAAGGAGGGGAACAGAGAGTGAGTGGGTCCTGAGCAGGGAAATGGGGTCCCCCTTCTCCCTCGACATTTTCTTTTTACAAGGACTTTGGATCTGATAAAAAAAAAAATGTATTGAGACTAGCACAGTTAGGCATTTCTTTTTTTATGCCAACATACAGTTTCACTTTCAGCGAGGAAAATAGCTTAGAGTATTTGAATTTAGTTGTGTTAGAAAGTTATCTGGTAAATATAGAATGGTCAAAAGCACACTGTGGGAGCCAGGCTTTGTGATTGCTAACATTTTGGAGGCTGCGGCAGGGGGATTTCACACATGAGTCCAGCCAGCCTGGGTTACAAAGACACCATCTTAGAAGCAGACAACAAAATTCAATGTCACACCCATATCTCTTATCAAGCCTTTATGAAATCTCTTTTAGACTACTCAATTGCTAAGGTTTTTAGTTTTGCGCATGTCTGAAAAAAATGTGTGTGATGGTTGTTTAGGAGTCAGGAGAACAACTGGTCAGAAAAGCGTAAAAATAGGGCGGCTCAACTGTGAAGAGCCCTATTGCTCTTGCAGAGGACCGGCGTTCTGTTCCCAACACCCATGTTGCATGGCTTGCCAGCTGTCTGTAACTCCAACTCCAGGGGATCTGCACTCAGGTACACACGCCCACACACAGCACACATGAATACACACAATTAAAAATAATATTGATAAATGTTTAAGGAAAACGCCTGTGTTTATATATAACAGGCTGGAGACTGTTCAAGGTGATGATGAGCTGGCTGAATTGATTCAGCCAACCTTCTTTCCTCATCCTGAAAATGGGGATGGTCGTAACATCCCTTATGCTATGTCAAAATAAGCACTGTGGTTTTTGCTGTTAGCTCTGTTTCACACAACTAAGCCTTAAAAACCCACTGAAGCAGACAGCAGTTCCCACAATTAGTGGCATCATCTTTTCTGGAAACTTCCTTAACCGAGGGACACAGCCTGTCAAGGAGTCTGAAGTACTGCTAGTGCCACATCATATTTATACACCGTTACACAAACAAGACTGAAAGAGTCATGAATAGAAAACCACGGTGTATCCCAGAAGACAGTGGGTAAACATGACCAAAGGAAAAATTGCAGGGACATACAAAGATGTGGCATTGGCAAACCTTCTAAAAAGAGGTTATAAAGAGGTTCACTCCACCGCAATCAAGAGCATGGAGACCGGAGAGTGGCCGCTTGTCTAGTTTTACTGTGGAAATAACCCAGGAGGCCGGCCACTTACAGCAGTGATGACTGGGAAGCTGATCACGGCACTCAGCGAGTGGTTGGCTATGAACCAGCAGCAGGTGGCGATGGCCCACAGCACCCCTGACAGGAAGCCTGGAACACAAGAGAGTGTACATGGGAGGGGGGCGGTCCTCCGCTGAGCATCATGCCTTCCACACGGTGGAAGGTGTAAGCGCACCGACAAAAGCATTCTAGTTAACGATGGTGGCCCCTATGGTTGTTTGAGCTGTGCTTTGTGGTCACTTTGGAAACCCAAGGATTCCTCTGCTCGTGTGTCTGTGAGGGTGAGGACCGGTCATTCCCTTTACTGAATGAAGGGGAAGCTTCATTCCATAGGGACAGGGTAGGGGAGAGGGGTCTAGCAACTACTGGATCTGGCACATCTGCAGATTGAAGTTAAGAATGGTACTGGAGGTGGGGGAAGAGAGAATCCCGATCTTTAAGAAGAAAACCCCAGCTACATAACTCACAACGCTTTAGCCGAGTGTTTAATAAATACCCTACACCGTTGCCTATCAATCCGACATTCAAAATAATCAAGTCACGCATGTTTTATTTTTTTTTTTTTTTTTTTTTTTTTTTTTTTTTTTTTTGGTTTTTTTGAGACAGGGTTTCTCTGTGTAGCTTTGCGCCTTTCCTGGGACTCACTTGGTAGCCCAGGCTGGCCTCGAACTCACAGAGATCCGCCTGGCTCTGCCTCCCGAGTGCTGGGATTAAAGGCGTGCGCCACCACCGCCCGGCCACGCATGTTTTATTTTATGTAAAAATGTTTACTTGTGGCTATATGTTCCAAATTGAATTATGCCGAACTCTTCAGTGAGAAACTATTATCTCAACAATAACTAAAGGGTGATGACCCCAAATACACTTTCTATAGCCCTCCAGGCACCTTCCCCGGCCCTGCCCTGTAACTTTTGGATAAACTATTTTTTTCTAAGTGACTACAGACTCTTATCTGTTGATTATATATATATATATAAAATAGGGGCAGGGGGTTCTGAGTTGTTATATAAATCTTGAAATGGCAGAAAAAAAATAGTGAAGACTGATGATCCTGACAGAAGAGCTTTTAACAAAGGAAACGTCAAAATTCATTGTTTGGCAGTGTTAGGTTCTATATCAATGATCAACATTTTGGATACAGTTTCTTGGTGTTTTTTAATACTTCATATTTTACGGTGGACTGGACCTAAGCACTTAAGAGAACACTCTCCTCTCTCTCTCTGTCTCTGTCTGTCTCTCTCTCTGTCTGTCTGTCTCTCTATCTGTCTCTCTCTTTCCACCCCTCCCTCCCTTTCCTTCCCTCCTCTCTATCCCCTCCCTCTGTCTGTCCCCTTCCTTCCCCCCTCTCTCTTTTTCTCTCCCCCTCTAATGATTATTCAAGTTCATGAGTGGAGGCTGGCACTTTCAAAGCATAATAAGATTTTGTGTAGTTAATATTCTTTCTTACCTGGTAAGACTGCCTCTGGATATAGCCTTGGCTTATTTTTCATGGCTACACAATAGGCCACAAAGTAGACTGTACTTGTAAGAAAGATGCCACTGGAGTACGCAAACACATAGTCTAAATCTGAAAACACACAGATGATGAAATGCAAACATCATTCCAGCCACTTCAATAGACCTTAATTTCTGTAACATAAAACATACTCACAGCAACTAACCTTAAGTGCACAGGACCATTAATTATATTTAATCATCCTCATTCTCCATATGCTGTTTGTACAGAATTTTAATAAAGAGATTTAAAATCTAGAAATACTGAATAAGTTAACTGCAGTGAAATCTATCAGGCTAGTTTTCATAGTAGCCCTGGAAATCTCAGGAAGAAACGGTGACTATTGTCTGACTATGATGTGAAGTTGCCCTTTAAGAAGGAATACGCAGTCAGCCCTATCTCTACTACGGACTGTAGCAACTGCAGCAAATCTTGGTGTATACTGGAGGGGAGAATGGGAATAAAAATGGGCACTTGCATGTGGCCAAACTACATGGTCTGCTGATCCACTCAGAGATCAGCAGTTCTGTTGCAGGTGACAGCTGCACAGGAGGTCATAAAGCTTTGGAAGTTATTCCAAAGGCAGCTTTGTCTAACCATTTACAACAAACTAGCTCCAAGGTGGAGATGGATAATGACACATGATGGTGGCCCATCTTGGGAAACCCTAATATCACCGACAGCCTGAGCAGATGGCACCGAGCCACACAGATGGGTACACTGCAGGAGCTTGGCTAGGAAGTCTACCTTGGAGTCAATGCTTCTATCATCGGTAGTTTTGACAAGGGTGAGTGGTGTGGGTTTTTGGATGAAAACCTGAACTGCAAGTCTGTCTCTTCTCCTAAACCTGAAATCATACCGTAGATCATAGAAATGAAATCCATCCATCTACCCGCAAAAAGAGGTGAGGGCTATCCAATTACTATCTGCAAAAGTCTTTATAAAAGAGCACATGATACATACGTGTTGTTAAATAAAATACAGTAATGCCCGCTGAGGATTATTTTTTAACAAACTGGAATAAAGTACGCTCCTGTGAGACTGCATCTATACAGCCAGAGTGGTAAGAATACCTAAAAACTCATTGTCTATTTATATAAAGAGACAGTTGAGGACATTGTTCATTATGTCCCGGGACCAGGAGGGGCTTTATTCCTCAACAGCCAATTGTTTTTAATCTGTGCTCACTGACTTCTGGGGCTGAACTGATTTCCCCTGTGGCTAAGAGAATTCCGGCGAGAGCCAAATTCATGCTTATCATAAGCAAGTATACAAGTGTTCTACAATGATGTCAAACTCCTTCTGGCTCTGTTTATTTATTTTTTCTCCTTCCTGTGGTTAAGTTTTACTTCAGTTATTATCTTTTGAAAAGAAAAAAAAAAGGAAATCTAAAACAAGAATTTATGTAAAACTTTGAAATAAAGGAGGTCAGTAGAGGGTACCACACATGGAGCTAAGTACAAAAAGAATGAAATGGGTTACGACAGCCCGGAGATTGTCAGTTAAGTTCAGCCCTCAGCAACAACCCAAGTTCTCCCTGTGGGTACTCAACTGGCCTTCAGCGTGTGGCTTCCCTGCCTCATCTGCTTCTTAGGAGTTTTGTGGTTCAAACTTCTCCCTTATCTGGCTAAAATTCCCACTGATTTTCCATATCACGTAACCCGGAGTTTTATTTTATTCATCTGGCTTCCTTATGTATGTTGTACTTCCATGGAGTTCCAAGACCCCTACAGTAGATCCTTGTTTATCTCCCATGCAGCTTTCCCAGGGTTGTTGCATAGAATGTGGTTTCTGAGATGCTAGTTTTAGAACTGGAGACATTATGTTGATTCTTTCAATGGACCACTTTGTGCTTGAAAATGAATATCCTCTGACAAAATAGGCTTATGCTTTGACATTTACTTGGTTTAAGAATGCTGTGTACTACACTTCAGCTTTTTTAAAGCATAGAGTACATATCTTCCCAGAGGTCATGATATTGGACATAAAGGACTCTTCACAGTCTCTGAATCTTAGTGGAAAGCTGGGAACCCCGTGCTGAGATCCAGGCAGTGAACCCCGACTGCAGTTGATTTCATTCGTATGTTACGGAGCCCAGGAAAACATTCCAGTGTCCATTGCCACTTTGATTCCCGGTACCTTCTAATTCACCACTTACAAATGAAAAGACAAGCGCACCCAGCGTGAGTGACTTTATCGTAGCTCTTTTCCTATCTTCGCTTACCGTACTGACTGGCGCCCGCGTACTCGCTGTCGTTTCTTTTGCCGTGGTCCTTGATGTAAATGATTGGCACAAATGTAGATCCATAGAGTATTCCGGATATCACGGCAAGGCTGCAGCCCCTGACAAAACCAAAAGAAAGCCCCGTGAATCTAGGCGAGAGGCAACGTTTTCAACACACGACTGGAACCGCAAGGACGACTTTCTTCCGTGTGAGGGTTTTAAGCAGTTTTGCAGGGGCTGGCCCTCCGTCTGGAGCCCTGTGACTGGCCGAGTCGAGAAGACAGGAGTGGAATCTCAGCCGTCTACAGGGTCTTGGTGGAAGAACATGACAGGCAGAGGGAGGAGGAACTATTACTACAAATGTCATTACACATGAGCTGAGAGTGTTGCTGCTACTGGGTCCGATGTCTTTCAAATAAAACTAAAGTAGGAGGTATTTGTGAATAGACATTAGGGTTCTCAAGTTTCTCTCAAAGACATGCTCCAGGATCCATCATGGAGCCATGACAGACTAAGAACAAGTGCATTTTTGTTTAGAATGATTACAGAGAGAGACTTGATGATGGCTTGGTTAAGAAGTGTTAATGGAGCCTAAGAATCTGAATATTTTTGGTAAAAGAAAATTCTGTTAGGAGAAGAAAAAAATGCTTCATTTCTAACAATGCCAACTCCTTGGCCTTGGACACTGCACACATGGGATGGGAATGGACATTTCCAGGGATCTGGACGTAAGGGAGAAGAAGGATATTCTAGGACAGTCTATCTTCACACAAATAATGACTTAAAAGAGGGAGGCAGTTTTAGGCAAGACCCCTGCCTTCAAGGCATGATGGCACAACCCTGTAATCTCAGAGAGAGAAAAAAATTGGAGCAAGTACGGAATACGTAGCTGTTTCAAAAACAAACAAGCAAAACCCAATATAATTAAATAAATAAAAACTCCCCTAAGCCTAAACACAAATTCGTTGACAATTTTAGTAAGGACATGAGAGTCTAGAACTCTCTGTACACGTTGGCAATGTATTCCACATACACTGATGATCCCTGACTTGAATGAGGACAAGACTCCGTGGCTCCAGAGTGGCCCAAACACCTAACTGTAGCTAGAGTTTTCTTGGTCCTGCCTGGTCCGTGGTCAGGACAAATCTCTCTCACCGGCCAGTCCCACGGCCGCTCAGACCCAACCAAGTAAACACACAGAGACTTATATTTCTTACAAACTGTATGGCCGTGGCAGGCTTCTTGCTAACTGTTCTTATATCTTAAATTAACCCGTTTCTATTAATCTATAAGTTGCCACGTGGATCATGGCTTACTGGTATCTTAATATCTTCTCATGGTGGCAGCTGGCAGTGTCTACTCTACCTCAGCCTTCCACTTGCCAGAATTCTCCTCTCTCCTTGTTCCGCCTATACTTCCTGCCTGGCTACTGGCCAATCAGCACTTTATTTATAAATCAGTCATCCACAGCACATAACTAGATAAAAGATAGTTAGAATTTCTTTTTAGGTGGTGCTTGGGATGGATCCCTGGGCCTCTTACATACTAGTCGAGTGCTTTATGCTACATCCTTTGAGCTACAACCCCAGCCCTAAACATCTTCTGTAGCAGGAATCTTAAAAGTTTTTATTAATAAAATCAAACCCGAGGCCAGTTATTGGGGTGAATACTGGAAGGTCGGAGAGACAGAACAAGCCACAGCTATCTCACCTCACCAGTTCCTCAGCTGGTCCTATTTCCTCAGACTGGAAGCCTCTGAGTCCTCATCTAGAATGAATCCCAGCTGAACTGTGCTGCTTCAAAGCCTGAAAGCTTAACCAGCTGAATGCTTCTAGTTTCTGTTCCTCACGCCTTATATACTTTTCTGCTTTCTACCATCACTCCCTAGGATTAAAGGCTTGCTTCCTGGGATTAAAGGCGTGAGTCACCATGCCTGGCTGTTCCCAATGTGGCCTTGAACTCACAGAGATCCCAGATGGATTTCTGCCTCTGGAATGCTAGGATTAAAGGCATGTGCTATCACTGCCTAACTAGTGGCTTTTCTGTTCTCTGACCCCAGATAAATTCATTAAGGTACACAATATTTTGGAGAACACAATACCACCACAATCTTCCCTTTTACAAATATTCCCCTAATGGAAGTCATGCTTTGTGGAGAAAATCCATGAAAATATTTTAGAAATTATTTTTAGGAAATAATTTCCTAAAAAACAAAAACAAAAACAAATAAACAAAAAAAGGGCTGGACAGTGGTGGCACACACCTTTAATCCCAGCACTCGGGAGGCAAAGGCAGGCAGATCTCTGTGAGTTCGAGGCCAGCCTGGTCTCTAAAGCGAGTTCCAGGAAAGGCGCAAAGCTACACAGAGAAACCCTGTCTTGAAAAACAAACAAACAAACAAACAAACAAACAAACAAAAAAGGGAAACAATTTCCTTCTGAAAGTAAAAATGGCAATATATTTTTCTTTCACAGCTTAATTAATTTTTATTTTTTCATTCATTTAATTTAGTCTGACATTACTCCATGGCTCTTTTGCTCCTTCATATCTGCTGCCTTTAGGTTGGGACTGTCCAGCTCAGTGATAGAGTGTTTGGCTAGCAAGCACAAAAGAAAGCAAGTAACCCCTTCATGGTCCCGGGTCCACAAAGTTCAAACAGCCATGATTTGTAAAAGGAAAACTGCATACTGCAATATGTTCTCAATAATTCAGCCCTCCCAGAAAAAGAAAATGAAAGAAACCAAACCACTATAACCCTATACCCTAAAGTGAGACAGGCTGCTGTTAAGGCATCTCTGGAAGTGCTTGTGAGGGAGACACGGGCACAGAATATGCTATTATATTTGATAATGGACACCTGGATCATCAAACTGTCACACAGGAAACGGAGTACACTGCTCGATCAGCTTGTGAGACAATGTGGTTATTATGCAACCTCTTCACTTTCAGTGCTTAAGTCCTACGGAATAAGGTTGCTGCTGTCCCTGGCTAACTGGTCAGATACACTGCAGTGGTTTGGTATTTCTCAAGGCAGCTGAGCTCAATGACCAACTTCTACACCTAAGACTCAGTGTAAAGAGCAACCCCTGCCCCCAGGAGGTAGACCTGAGTTTTTGTCCTTTTCTTCCTGGGATCAGATGACCTTCACCACATCTCCCTGGACCCTCTGTTTTAGTCAAATGTGAAACGCAACAATAGAGAGAGAAGCTGTCTCGCCTTACACAATGCGGTGGTACGTGGTAGAAAGTCTATCAACCCAAGGGGAATCGGCACAGGGGTCTTCGGCTGTGTTGATCACCTGTGGAAGTCATAAGAAAGACTTGTATACAAAGATCCTTCAGCAGACAGTTTCAGTGCCACACAAGGATGTCCAGGCTTTCCTCCCCTCTCAAACACACCTTAACACAAGTCACCCATGAGTTCTGGAGGTTCAAAGCTGCTCTTCTGACTCCACCCCTCCAGTTTTCCACTTAAAATTTTCACAGATTAATGTGTAGCTATTTGATAAACTTAGCTCTCATGGTTCATTAGTGTATTTTAATAAACTGTAAAGAAATCAGAACCAAGAAGAACTCAGACTTTCTACAGTAGAATGCATACAATCAATAAGCATTTTATGTCTCCTTTCCACTCAATAACACTATTTTAATTTTGCATTTTACTGAATTAAAATACTTCCAGGCATGTTTCAAGTTTAGGCTAATGCTTAACTTGAGGAAAACCTGTGAGCAGATTTGAAGAAAATGTATCATGTCTATTTTTGACTGTAATCTCCTGTGCCCTCCAGCAGACGTGTCTTTGGTGCAGATAGCTATATTTGAATTCACTGTCCTGGTTGAGTCAGGTTTTCCTCAGTTGGTGCCATGGAGCTCAGGGTTGCCCTCGCATTGTCATCCATCCTGAAACTTGCATATCTTTAATCTCGGCTGTTTGTACCCCTTGACCTAACCTAGAAGATCTAGTAGGTCTACCATGTGTCTCTTCTCAAGTTGTGTTTGTTTGTTTGTTTCTTTTTCTTTTTCTTTTTTTTTTTTTTTTACTTTGTTCCATCGTTCAAAGCCTGGTTAGCTGGGAGGCGTCTAGATCCCTGGATCAGGTGAGGAACACAAGAGCATCCTCTCGGGGCCAACTCATCTTTTCTTGGAGCACACAGTGCTTAAAGATGCCTGGGGATTAACATCCTCGTCTCTGTTTTTAGGTCAATGTAATGAAGGCATCAGCCATCTTGGTAGATAGAGGTTTGGGTAGGGGTAGAGGGCAAGGGTAGGGGAGAAGTCCCGGCACAGAGGTGAAGCTGCCAGGGAGGCAAAGCCTGCAGGCTGTGGGTGTGGGCTCAGCGGGTGGCCAGCAGCCAGGCTCCAGAGCAGATGCGGAGGATGGCTCAAACTGAAGGGCTGGCCCTGGCTCCCTGGCAACATGGACGATACCTCATGCAAACTTTAGAGTAGGACCCTGGACATCTGGGCCATGTCACGTCTCCTTAAGGTTGGCCCTGTTTAACACTGACTGGCTATTCCAGACCAGCTTGTATTCTTCATGGTCAAAACAGTGCCTCCTTGTGTATTTTCTGTCATTGTGGTTAAGCAAAGCATGATAAAGATAAAACCAGAAAGGGAAAGAAAGTCAAGTCCATTTCCTACCGGCACATGATCTCACTGACCATCATCATCTCCCTCTGCCCATTCCTTCCTTCTCTCTACTCCTCACCTCCTGCTTCCTTTCTCCAAGTTACTCTCTCATCTCTCCACAGGGCTGTACAAACCTTAAATGCATCATCAACGAAAAGCTGCATTCGTACACCTTGTAGGGATCTGTTGTCAAAAAAGTCAGCCTCATGCTTAGGAAGAAGTGTCACCATGGAAACCTGACCCATTTCTGATAAACACGCTGAACTATTTTTATAGCCGTGAGGGATGGAAAACATCACCTTCTCACATGTATGTCAGAGTTATGTTTTGTCCTTACATCCTGTGGTGGTTTGAATGAAAATGGCCCCCATAGGCTCATAGGGAGTGGCACTATTAGGAGGTGTGGCCTTGTAGGGGAAGTGTGTCACTGGGGGTTGGGCTTTGAGGTTTCAGAAGCTCAGGCCAGGCCCAGTGTCTCTCTCTCTCTCTCTTTCTGCTGCCTGCTGATCTGGATGTAGAGCTCCTAGCTACCTTTCTGGTACCATGTCTGCCTGTGTGCTGCCAAGCTTCTCACCACGATAGCAGACTAAGCCTCTGAACTGTAAGCCAGCCCCAGTTAAATGTCTTCCCTATGAGAGTTGCTGTGGTCACGGAGTCACACAATCGAGACCCTAGCTAAGACACATCCAAATCTTAGGTTTCAAATCCACTCGTCCCACACAATACTCACAGGTTCTATTATCAGTGGCGTGTTGTCCACGTTGCACGGGTTATTCGGAAGTTCACTTTTGATGAACAAAAATGTGAGAGCACTGAAGGAAAATACATTCCAGTGAGATTTACCAGGACACGTGCGCGCACGCGTGTGCGCGCACACACACACACACACACACACACACACACACACACACACATAGATCCTACTGAGTCCAAAACAAAATGATAGGAAGAATGGATTTTATGAGATTAAATACAGCACACATTTTTGTATTGTAAAGGTGGAAATTAAAAGTGGCTACGGTTTTTAGTTAGAATCCCTGCCTTCAATTTGTCATCTCACACAGATGGAACAGGAGGTACCTGTGGCGTTTTTTTTGTAGGGCTGTCCAGCCTGGTTCATAGTTAGACAAGAGGACTGCAGCCCTATGAAAGGCGAAGCTGGAAACAAAGGTCTGGACTTCCCGACAATACAGAATAGTGACTGAGGTGGGGGTCGGGGGAGGTGGGTGGGAGACAAATGCTCCAGGGAGAGAAGGTGAAAGGAGTCAGAAGGAGCAGATTCTCGGATAATCCACGACACATCATTTTATTTTTCTGATAGGAAAGGAAATCTGTCAGGAAGCTGAGGAAAGAGGATAGCAAGTTCAAAGCCATCCTGGACTACGTGGTGAGGCCTTACACAGGCAAGCAAGCAAGAAGCAAGCAAACAAGCAAGCAAGCAGCAAACAAGCAGCAAGCAAACAAGCAAGCAAATCCTCTGCTGTTTAAAAGCCCTAGAGTGGTCTCAGTTGTATAAGCAAACTGACTGGCATATGTTACACAGGGAAAATGTGAAACTAGCCATTATCTTACCCATCCTTTAAAGACTGGACTGTACAGAAGACTGAAATGACCATTTAAAGTATAGAAAGCACAGCAGCATTCTGGCTAGAGAGATGGTTCAGCGGGTAAAGTGTGTGCTGTGCAAGAATGAGTGCCTGAGTTTGAGTCCTCAGACCTTACATGGAAGCAAACACACGCAAGGAGAGAGTATGTATTCCTAATGCTCCCACAGAAAGATGGGAGACTGGGACAGGAGAGTGCCTGGCATGCTGCAGGCCAGTTAGCCTGGTGTATGCAGCAGCCCTGAGGCCTCTTTCAAAAAAAAAAGATGGAAGTCTGAAGCAGTTAAAGGCTCCCACTTTCACAACTGAATTTAGGCTCCAGTTCTCTGAGGACAAACAGCTCTCTCTTCCAACAAGGCCCTTACGTTCAGGGTCCAGGGAGAGAACAAACACAGAGGGTCTAAGTCAGCCTCACAGTATCTCAAGGACAAACCCAGCAGACCCTTCTGAGTAACGTCCAAGCTTGTGCAGATATGTCCCACCATGATAAAACTAAACCCCAGCCAATCAGAAATATACTAACCAATTAAATAACTGACTCTGAAACTCCCCTTAGCTATACATAAAAAGATCTTGTCTGTCCCTCTAGAGGTTGTCACTATTTTGTACAGGTGAGCAACTCCACATGCATGTGGTATAATAAACGCTCTTTGTTCCTACATACTATTTGAGTCTGGGGTCTTCCTTCAGCATTTCCTCGGACCCTACAAGCCAAGGACCAGTATCTGAGGTTGTCCTCTGACCTCCATCCATATGCCATGACACCTGTGCACCCAAATTCATACATGAATATGTGTGTGGGCACATACACACAGGGACACCCCCCCACACACACAGAGAACCCCCCCCCCTCCCGACACACACACACATACAGGCAGCACACAGATACACACAGGCACATATATCCACAAAGACAGATAGACACACATGCATACATACACACACACAGAAAACAAAGCCACATCTGTAATCAATAGAACCATATTTCATATTTTTCATACTACCAAGAGCTCTAAATTCATTCATCAATGCCCTTCAAAATGAACCAATTAAAGCTATTCAGTTAAACTAATTAAATAAAATATTCCTGCAGTTCCACCCAGGAGAGCAATACAGATGGGGGCTGACTGCCTGATAGGAAGAGATCCCTGCATTCCCTGGCTGCAGATCCAGTTCTTAACAGAGCCGCAAAATTCCTTCAGTGCACCACCTAATTTAACATTGATTGAGCCACCAACGAATGTCCCAAGGGGCAACTATGTGTGAATGTAATAGTACAGGCATTTGGGTCCTAAGTGTCCCCAAAAGGCTGTGCTAAAGGTTTTTGGTGACTGATCTACTTGCTATGGGGAAGCAATGAGCCTTTAAGAGGCGGGGCTTAATTAGAAGTTGGATGGTTAGAGGCATGCCTTTAATGGGGCTTGTTGGGGTTCTCTGTCTTTCTCTTCTGTTCCCTGTGGTAGATGGCTTTGCTCCTCCACACTCTTTGGTTACCCTGTGCAGCTTCTGCAAAGCCCCCAAACCATAGGGCTGATTTATCATAGTCTTTCCATGTGGAGCCTAAACCATATGTTTAGATATACAAAGCTTTTCAAACATTTATTTTTCAAATTATCTTCAAGATTGCCACTGGTATTACCCTCTCTTTCCAGATAAAGAAACCAAGGGCTTGGAGAAAATATCTGTCCAAGGTCATATGGGTAGAAACGCCAGCATGTGAGGAACTGATGTGTAATTTAACGAAAATTTTGTTTTTCTAAAGAAGAAATTTGGAGTGTGCTTAATGTACTGGATAGACCAACCTTAAATTATTACCATTAAGTTAAAACTAGACTTGCTAAATTAGAATTTTACAATGTGCAGAAATTATCTTAGAACTACTGTAAGCTAGAATTCCACGTGAACCATATACGACCCATAAAACTGCCTCTAGCCAAATGTGTCAAGAATTTACAGTTTTAGAATAAGCTTTGCTATTCGCCCCCAATTGCCTAGGGACTACCCTCTAAGGCAACATTTCAATGACAAAGAGATTGTTCCGGAATGTGGCTGGGGAAAAACACCATTACTAGAGGAAGGGAAATATACTGTTCTTTCCCTGAAGACTAAAAAAGTACTAAAATCTTTGTAGGCGATGCTATTTGTTATGTGCAGCACTGACAGTGGATATAAATGGAATCCAGAGAGAATAGGTGACTGAATTTAAGGTGACCTAATTCTTGCTTGAGTTTTACTGGCGACACGCCACTGTGTAGAGATTCAAAGTCATTTTCATCCCCATTGATATAGTACATACAAGTAGAGGGACAGACATGGGCACCTAAGTATTCAAAAGAGAATGTGAGAGGTGAGAAATTGGTGACAGTTAAAAGAATGAATGGGAGAACAGGACGATGGAAGCTGGAATGAGTGCTCGGCAAAGCTCTCCTTACCTGTCATCAGCCATGACATGCTAAACTCAAGGTATGCACATTCCTACATTGTAACTTGTTCACTGCCCTTCACAGCATGACGCTGTCTCCTCCTCTGAGGCCAGAGGCATGCATTAGCATCCCTGTGCCAAATTAGCCACCCTAAAGAAGGACCCAGCACTTAGCCCTTTGCCGTCCCCTTCGTCAAATCCACTGTAGTGATTTGCAGTCCTGGATTCAGCTAACCTGGACATGAAACACAAGAGTGGTGAAGCAACCTGGCAGATCTGATATGCCGAAGAGGACCCATTAAGTGTCGTCTTCTAGTGAAAAGGTGGACGTTCTCAGCTTTAAAAGAAAAAAAAAAACAACTGCACTGAAGGTTCTGAGATCTATAATAACAAAGCTAACTCATAAAGTTGTAAGGAAAAGATATTTCTGCTACCTTTCCTGTCATGCTGAAACTATAGAAGTACAGTCTTGGTGCTTAGTTAAAAAGGAAAAAGCGTGATGTCATAATGTTTGATACTCCCTGTGTTTCAGGCATGCTCTGAGGATAGCGCATCCCCCCCTCCCCTTGGATGAGGAGTACTGTACTAAATAGACTCAGCGACCATTTCAGAGGCATAGAGGGAACCAGCAGAGTATTGACTTGGATAGTATGCTTTTGTTAGCAAAATAATTTAATACATTCTGGTTCGCCTTCATGAGCAATGTACTGTGATTCTCTATCTAGCACAGATATTGGAGTTGAACTTCAGAGCAGTTAGGCGATGTTTCCCAGTTTCTCGGAGCTTCTGAGAATTAAAACTGGAGTTCCTGACCCCCTGATTTGATAATTCTTGTTCTGGAAATGAGCCCTGTTGTTGAAAATGAAGAATCAGGAACCTTACATAAATTTTATGAAATGTAGGTTTGAAAAAATGCAAGGACATCTAAAGCTTTAGGACACAGGGCTGGAGAGGTGGCTCAGTGGCTAAGAGCACTGGTTGCTCTTCCAGAGGACCCGGGGTTTGACTCCCAGCATCCACATGTCAGCTTACAATCATCTGTGACTGTAGTTTTAGGAAATCTGACACTTTTTTTCTGATTTACTCAGGCACCAGGCACACACATGATGCACATACATGAAGGCAGAACATTCATACACATAAATAAAATAAATATAAAACAAGTCTTTAGAAAGCAGTCTGAATGCCCAAAAGAACTAGTGTCTAGCAATGGCTGCAGACCTTATTACTGACAGCCCAGCTCCAAAGGAATTCAGCATGGGGTGTGGCACTTCTTCTGCATCCATTCCAAACCAGCCAAACCTGGAAATTCAGAAGAATATCAAATCAGATACTGATAAAATGTTTTCGAGTAATGCTTAAGAGAATAGACAAATCTTGGCTCTTTCATGCACTGTCTAGCTTTGGGTAAGTTACTTTTCGACAGTGTGCCTCCAGTTTCCATATTAAAGTGGAAAAAAATAGTGGCTGAGGCATGGTGGCACATTCCTGTAACCCCCAGAGGTAAGACAATAACTCAAAGCCAGTCGGCCACAGCACTCAGGAGGCAGAAACAGTCAGATCTCTGAGTTTTGAGGCCAGCCTGGTTTACACATTGATTTCCAAACAAGCCAGGGCTACACAGTGAGAAAACTATGTGAAAACAAAACAAAACAAAACAAAACAAAACAAAACAAAACAAAACAACAAAAACCAAGCAAATCAAAACCAAACCAAACCAAAAAAATGCCACAGGAAAGTGTGTGTGTTTGCACGTATGCGTGAATGCTTGTGTGTATGTGCCTGTGCACACACATGTGTCTTAATGCTGGGAGTCAAACCCAAGGCCCTGCGCATGCTAGACAGTACTCTAACTCTAAGCTACATCTCAAGCCCTTCTGTAATATTTGAGGTATTTAAAATGACTTCTTGGTGAAAAACTCCTGTTCTTTGACATCAACTTACACTCTTGTTATCATGGTTTGTGACTTTGTCACAATCATTAGCATTCATTGTGAACAGCCACCCATGGGGAAGAGAGTGAGGCAACCAGAAAAAAAAGCATTGTATTGAAACAAATAAAACTCCGGGGTGGGGGTGGGGGACAAAAGAAGGATGCATATACTGTAAGTTAGTGATTGGCCTTGCTGTTTTGGGGTAGTTACAATGTTTTTGAGTACAGGAGGGGTCTTAAAGTGAGGCAAGAATAATGTTCTCTGTTCTCATTTCCCCTCATGTGAGAAGCACATGTGATACTAACCATGAGCATCACACGCTGTTCATGCAATGTCCATGATAGTATCGTGTTCCCATCCAGGCCACTGTGTGAAGCGGGAGAGCCTCTGCTGATGTAGCTAGTACCACTGGGACACACAAGGTTCAAATTTGTCTTTTTAGTTAGCTTAAGTTTCCATTCAAAGGCCGCCTGAGGCTCGTGACACACCCTTTGGACAGCACAACTTTCTAACTAGGGTTGAAAAAGTTCTCCTCATAGAGCCAGAGTGTTTTAGGTGTGGCTGTCTCCCTTCTCTCCGCCACTGTACTGCAAAAGCAGTTACAGACAACAATACTTAAATGATTGAATGTGGCTACATCTCAATAAATCTTTACAAAATGCTGGGGAGATGGAGCCATAGATTGTTGCTCTATTCTGAGGAAGAACACCTACTTTAGAATTGGTCCCTGGCTAGAACTTGACCTTCAGCATTTCAGCCTCTTTGGGTGTCAGCTCTCTTACTGTGCTTACCTCATACAATTGTAAAAGTCAGGTGAGAATGATACACATTAACATGTCTATCAAACTACCCTGCAGTAGAGAGGGAAAGCAGGCATCAGCTGACTTCCTCTCTACTTGTGTCCCAGATACAGCTCCTTACTTTTTGTTTCGATATCCTTTGCTCTATGTCTTCATCAAATATCTAGGTCATTTACAAAGAGCTTCAACATAACAGTTAGACATGGCTATGTGTACCAGCTATAATCTGAGACTAAGAATCAAGTTGTTTCTCCTGGTATGGCTAAACCCCAGTTTAGATTGAATGCAGGCTGCAGGAATCTCAGCTGAGATCATTTGAGTTGTGTTACCTTGAGCTTGCCCAGCCAGTTAAGGTATTAAATGATCCCCAGATGAGGATTCCAAGACCTAAACCGATGGTTTTGATAATTGGGACGACAGCAATGTTCCCTGTAGATACAATACATAGGGAAAACAAGGGTTAGTTCCAGTACAACAGATACATTTCTAAGTTAAATTAGTGGTTTTGTTTTTTTTCCTAACTTCAACTTCTGCCCCAACTGAACTTCAGGATGTGGTCTGCACTCACTGGCTGTCTTTCCAGAGTCTCACCACCATTACCTTATGCTCTTGAGGGTCACTCAGGGCCAATCCATTATAGTGTTGAATGTTGTCATTAGCATGGTTGCTACAGAGACAAGGTCTTGCCGTGTTGCAGAGGCTAGCTCCCACTCTTGGCTCAGGAGATCCCGCCCTTCCCCGGTAGCTGGGACTGTGGCTGCTGCACCATACCCAGCCCATTGCTGCTCTTTATAAAACAGACTACCTTCTCTGCATCCTGACTCCATCCTGCAGGTTCCTCTCGAAGGTTTCTTCTTTAGATTTGTGAGTCCCCTTTGTCCCTGCTCTCAGCTGTTGATCAGGGACCCGTGTGTTCTGTAACGCAGCTGTAGTCTAGTGCAACTAGTTTGAGAGTTATCCTATGAACTGCTGAAGCAATTCTGCCCGTAGGTGTCCTTCACTGTGGGAGTGTTAGAGGCTTTCAAGTCACATGGTACCCTGCTCCACTTATTTTCCTATTTAGAAAGTTTTCCTGGTCTCAAGGTGTTGATGTCTCCTTTCTAACCCTATATCTCCCTCCTCTCTCTCCTCTGTGCCCTAGACCGGCTGCTTGTTACAAACTTTCTCAAGTTTGCCTGCCTACTTCTTTGCCTTGACCATAGTGAAACCTTCTTGAGGGACAAACGTCCGGTGTCTATAATGATCTACACAATGGGCCTGGTGTGGTGGCACATGCCTTTAATCCCAGGACCTCTGTGAGTCAGAGGCCAGCCTGATCTACCATGATACCCCTTCTCAAAAATATAAATGCATACCTTTTTAAGAATTATTTAATTAAAATAAAATTTCAAAAATTAAAAAAATGCTCATATTGGCAGTGCACATATTAAAATTGGAGTGATACACCTAAGATTATCATGGACCCTGCACAAGGAGGGCATACAAATTCAAGAAGCATTTCATATTTTACACCAGCCTTGACCCCCCCCCAAAAAAAAAATCTGCAGGTTTACAAAAGAGAGATGTGTCTCATCTGCAATTCCACTCGGAACAGAGGCAGAAGGACTCAGAGTCCTAGGCCAGCCTGGGCTGCATATAGTGAAACTCTGTCTCCAAAAGCCTAGAGGGAATGAGTGAACGCTGTTCATTTTCCCAATTTCAGATAGTAAACAACCACAGAGGAACATACATGTGAGATACGGTAATGTAAATTCTAGTGGAAATGTAAAGTTATACTTACTTTGATCTCAGCTTAATAAATCTTATTAAAATCTCATAGGGGGTGGCACTATTAGGAAGTGTGGCCTTGTTGGAAGAAGGGTATCACTGTTGGGGTGGACTTTGAGGTTTCCTATGTTCAGGCTACCTCCCAATGTCTCAGTGAATTTCCTGTTGCCTGCAAGATGTAGGACTCTCAGCTATTCCTCCAGTACCATGTCTGCCTGCATGCCGCCATGCTCCCCATCATGATGATAATGGACTGAACCTCTGAAACTGTAAGTGAGCCACCGCAATTAAAGGTTTTCTTTATAAGAGTTGCCATGGTCATGGTGTCCCTTCACACTAATAAAAGCCCTAAGACAGCCCTTCAAAGACTCAAATGGGTCACCAGTAGGATTTTAACATTTTCAATTTTATTTGCTTCTAACAAATTTATCTCTTAAAGATTTTTAATAATTTTATTTGTTAAAATACAAAAAGATGAACTTTCCAGAGGGAGTTCATGTAGAAAAGAGAACTGTTTCTGATTGGTTAACTGGGAATATAAATTCTACTATAGACTTCAAGGAATTGATAAAGCAACAAGGACATTTTTTGTTTTCTGTTTTCTTTGTTAAATGTTACTCAAAATGATTACATGCCTCTACTTGTCAGTTTTTAAGGATAAGGTTTAAAAATGGTGTTAACAAAGAATTACTCTTTATTAAAACATGTTCTGATAAACATGCCTTAGAAAAGTCAAATGCATAAGATCGCATCTGAGTTATACTTTAAAAGGATCAAATATCTTTACTATAATAGTTTTCTAGCAGGAACTTATGCCGTGGGATAATGCTTTTGTACACTGGTTTAATAAAACACTCATTGGCCAGTAGCCAGGCAGTAAGTATAGGCAGGATAAGCAGACAAGGAGAATTCTGGGAAGAGGAAGGCTGAGTCAGGAGACACCAGCCTGCTGTCCAGGGAGCAGCATGTAATGGCACACAGGTAAAGCCACGGAACACATGGCAACATATAGATTAACAGAAATGGACTGAGTTTAAATGTAAGAGCTAGTCAGTAGTTAGCCTGAGCTAATGGCTGAGCAGTTTTAATTAATATAAGCCTCTGTGTTTTTACTTGGGAATGGCGGATGAGAGAGATTTGTCCTGACTGCAGACCAGGCAGGACACAAGAAAACTCTGACTATAAACTTAAAACATTTAAAGGGAAAAAAAAATCAGGAAATTTCCAGGAATATCTGAAAGGAAAACAATACACAGCCCATGTTATCTGCATTTAGTGACTGAGTCACTGTGCCTTTTCTCCTGGTTGTGAGTATGACCACTGTATTAGGTGAATACACATATTACCTGTTGCCCAAATGAAGCCACCGAGCATCGCAAAAGGCCAGAATTTAGGGCAGCGTAGTACCAAGTTGACCACTAAGGCGACCAGCCAAATGGCAGCACAGAGTACCCACTGAAGGAACATCCCTGGAAATAAGACAACCTGGCATTACTTGGCGGAACGATTTGAGTATATGTATGTTTAAGAATATCTGTAAGATGTTCTTAGAAGAACAGCCACAAATTAGGAAATGTCCCCACAGTGGGCATGTGGCACATTTATTCTTACAACTACTCTGTGTCATAATTGACCCCATCTCAGATACCAAGAAAGCAAATTTGAGCTTAAGTAACTTGGCCCCAAAGCTGGTAAGGACATTTTTAACTGGACTCTAAACCCTAGATGCTTGACTTCAAAAGTCCACAGTGTGTTCCTGCTTAACATCCTATTTCACCTGCAGACAAATCAAGAAATTTCTGTCAAGGAACTCTGAGAAGACGAAGGCTGTATTTTCACTATGATGCCAGTGTCATGGCCACTGTCAAAACATGCACTGAGACCTTCCAAACAGTGCAGCAGTAACTTAAATCTTGGGATACAAGTGGCCATTTGTGGCTCACCCTGCTGGAGTTTAATTTCTGTGATGAGACAGATTTTTACAAGCCTGAGATTCAGTCTCCCAGGCCAGGGCTCCTCTGCTTCTTATGATATAAGATGCTGCTGGCGGCCACTTACCCGAGGATGAACATGGCAGTGGCCATTCAAGGCTCCCGTACCATCAAGGCTTAGGGACTGAAAAGATCAAGGCTTAGGGGTTCAATGAAGTGCCAAGGCAGCTGCAACACCACGCTGCCACTTTTGGTTCCAACTTGTACGACTTTTGTCTTTTGCTGTTCATTCTTACAACAGAGTAGAGGTAAAAAAAAAAAAGTCTACTAACCTCCAAAACAACAAAACAGTATTGGAGAGGAAGAAAATCTTTATGCTGCAGGTGTGAAATTGGAAACGAAAAGCTGGTGAAACTTGCTTGGTTGGGGGAAACTCAGACCAGAGCACTCGAATATGTGCAGAGGCCTTGGGTTCAGTTTTCAGAAACACACACACACACACACACACACACACACACACACACACACACACGCGCGCGCCACTTGTTCAGGATCACAAACCCCGCAGCTAGGCCAGCTGCCCCTTCTGGTTATTTTTCTATTAGTTTCTATGCTTGTCAAGCTCCAGCCAAGGAGGTAAGATTTGTAACCCTGCTGTCTAAGGAGTATGAAGACTAAGGAACCAGGGAGATTTAACTATAACGGGCTAGCGTGGTGGTACACACCTTTAATCCCAGCATTTAGGAGGCAGATCTCTGAGTTCGAGGCCAGCCTTGTCTACAAAGAGAGTTCCAGGACAGCTAGGGCTATGTAGAGAAACCCAATCTCCAAAAACCAAAACAAACAAACAAAAACAAAAATAACTGAGGAGTTACCTCCCAAGAGGTGCTCACTGAGTAAGTTCACTGAGAAGTCCCTTCTGACTTCCAAAGGGAGGTCAGAGAGCAAAGGTCTTCCAAAGGCAAAAGCAACTCTTGCTTCCCTTCACTAGCCATCAGCTTGTACTGTTTTGCTGCATGGTGACATACTCGTTTCTAGAAATTACAGCGCTGTGCAAAACCACACATTGAAAACCTCAAAACAGAACGAAACCCGGTTTGGGGGATGACACGGAAAGACGGCACCAGCAATGTATTAAAAAAAGAGTTTGAACTAATGAGGTGGCCAAGTACAGTAACAACGCACTCCACACAGCCCCTTAATTTAGAAGGACTGGGGGTTTTGTGAGGAAGGAGCACCGTGAAGAACGAAGCCCACGGACTGCTGCAGGGCTGCCGGAATGGGGGTCTGACATCAGATGTGCACAGTTTTGTGGCAAAGGATGTGTGTCTGTGTGTACGCAGATGGTAACTGAGGTGCACAGCTTTGTGTCGAGGAGTGTGTAGGTTTTGGCACTGCCCCGTGTCTTTCTTTAATGGGGAGAAACTTTCTGTGTTCGCCTTTCATGGTTAGTGAGAGAAGAACTTGTTCACTAGTCAACAGTGTGCGTGATGTTCCGATTGGTCTCTCATGTATCAACTGTGTTTTCAAATGAATGCTGAGAGCAGAACTGGCCATAACGTACCTATTTTATAAACACAGAGCCACAGGCAAGAAGCTTTTCTAGTGGTACCCGCCTTGCTTTATCATGGAGTACAATCTGGTCTCCCTGTCCTGACTTACTCTTGGTGTACTACAATGGGCACTGGGAGATGATTTATGTGAGTTCTATTACTATAATCAATAACACAGTTTTCTTTAGCTGTTATTTTTAAAAGATAAAACAAAAACAAACAAGTAGCCAAGATGCTTAAAAGCAAGTTTGGGTTAAAAAAAAAAACAATTACCATCACCGGTGTCATATTTTTTAAGTGGTACAAAGTTGGAGCCAAACAAGACAATCGCTACAGCAGAGGAGAGGTAGCCCGTGGTGAAATCTGTTCCATTATTGCTCATGGTTGCAGGGGTGGCAGACAGCGGATGGTCTCACTTTCAGTCTGTGTTTTTCAAAAGTCTCTGAAACAAAAGAAATAAAATGAAGGCGAGAAGCTGTGAACCTGTGAACCAGTTGTGATCAGGACACGAAGTCCATTGATCAAAAGCAGCTAAGGCTCCTTTTTTGCAGTTAGTCAGGTCATGATGCAAAAATCTATCATTTATACAGGATACTCACAGTTCATGTGTTTCATTTGTTCTACCAATAATTTTTTATTGCTAACTTATAATAAAATAAACCAAGTGTTTTTTTTTTTCCTTCAGAGTTTGAAAATCTAACGTTTTACAAGATCTGGATCCATTTTTTCCTATATTACAAAGATGATTTCTCTGTAAAGCAGACTGGCATGGTGAACAAATCTCTAGGCTTGGAATCTATTTAACTGGTCGTTGTGTCAATCAAATTCAAAAGCACCCGAGAAGACTTTCAGAACAATGAAGTGCTTTATAAGCAAAAGCGTTTGCTGTGTTCCAGACCCGAGCCTAAGGGCACATGCAGGTTGTATGGCCGTCACAAATTCAGAATCTTGTCTTTTCATTAGTATACCTATAGTAAGCAGTAAGTCCGTAGTCAAAGAGTCTTGTCTGAGGTACAGCTCAGTGGTAGAACATGTACTTAAATATGCACTGGGACCTGGATTCAGCCCTTAGCACAGTGCACACACACATGCATGCTATATACATGTATAAAGAAACAAATAATCTAACTATTCATATTTTTAAGCCAAGGTAGAAGAAAATGCTTCATGAATCTTGTGGAGTCTGAGCAGCAATGAGCTGTATAAGAGCGGCCTGTAGAACAGCAGCTGGCTAGGCATCCCAGCTATACAGTCTGGGGGCACCAAGCCACATACAGATAACCAGGCTTTTAATAAAATTAGTCAGCTCAGGAAAAGGAAAAAAAAATTCAGGTCTTCAGCCAAATTATGTTTCAAGTACTTAGTCACCACCCGTGTCTAGCAGCCACCAATCTGGACACTGCAGATTCTAGAGTTTTCCAACACTGCAAAAATTTCTATCAGATACCATTGCTGCATACAAGTGCTGGTTCCCCAGTGAAGAGAAGTAGCAGATGGCCGTGGAGGTGGCTCAGTGGGTAAGGGGCTTGTGACGTGAGTTCAGATCCTCAGCACCCACTTAAAAGCTGGAAAAAAGCATGTGACTGCAACTTCATGGCTGGGTGGGGAGGGAGCAGAGACAGTAGGTTCACACGGGCTCAGTAGCCAGCTAGTCTAGCTTAAATGCTCAGTTTCAAATTCTGTGAGAGACCCTGTCTCAAAAAGTTAAGTGGAAGGACTGGAAAGATGGCCAGGCAGTCAAAAATCAATTGCTACTCTTCCGGACACCTAAGCTTTTGGTTCCCAGTACCATTTGGACGACTCAACCATCTGTAAGTCCAGCTCTAGAGGACCCAACTCCCTCATTTGGCCTCTACAGGCACCTGCACACATGTATACACACAGGCACAAACAAACATCCATAAATAAAAACAAAAATAAATCTCTAAAAACATACTGCTTGCAAGCTACACAGGGAAACCAACCCTGTCTCGAAAAACCAAAAAAAAAAAAAAAAAAAAAAAAAAATACTGCTTGCTTTGGCATCACATATACTAAAGTTAAAAAAAAAAAAAGATACAGGAAGGAGGCTGGAGAGATGGCTCAGTGGTTAAGAGCACATGCTGTCCTTCCAGAGGACCCAGGTTCGATTCCCAGCACCCACATGGCAACTCACAACTGTCTGTCACTCCAGTTCTAGGGGACCTGACAGCCTCACATAAACATATATGCAGGCAAAACACCAACACATATAAAATAAATAAATAAAAAAAAAGATACAAGGAAAATTAGACTGGTCCAGACAAATTTCGTGGAGCTTTTCATATTTTATAGAGTTTTCTAATTTTCTCAGTTAAACAGTAACAATAAAGTAGAGAACCCTAAAGGGAGAGACTCATGTCTTCCTCTGACTGCCACCTGTGCACTCATGCATGCACCCACACATACATCACGTGCATGCACACAAGAAGAAAAGGATCAAGCCCACCAGTAACCAAAAGTCAGATGTTTCTCGGTGGCAGTATTTGGAAAAGCCTGCTGAACGTGAGTCACTTAGGAAAGCTGCCAGGGACTGAAAATACAGGTTTAGTAACTAAGAAATCATTTCTTTTCTGTTTTAATTAAAACAGGCAAAGCAAGTACATGGATCAGAGGACAGTGCCTAACCACTGAAGGAGGCAGATTATTGGACAGAAAAGAGGGTTCCACTAACGATTATTGACGGGCAGCCCCAGGTATCAGCCGGGATTGAAAGGATAAAAATTGGTAGTGCAGATCAGAGCATATGACCTCATTTGACTGCTGGGTCAGCTTTGGTCAGTTCACTCACAGCACACAGCTCCCACACGGTTCAGGAAGCACGTGATCTAATTCCGTGTGTACTGACAATCCCAGGCAACCCCGAGGAAGGCTGCATACACCTCGTTCTAAACTGGTGACATTTCTTTGATAAAGAGGAGCATCATAACTTTACCAAGCATTTATCCCCAATTCCCTTGGAGCACAAACCTATCTCAAACCACTCCTTTGAAAATCTTATTTTCGGCTCAGGTTGGTAGCAAACTAAAACCCAGCACTCAGGAGGCAGAAGCAGTCAGATCTCTGTGTTCAGTTCCTGCCTGGTTTACATAGTTAGTTCCAAGCCGGCCAGGACTATGATAATGAGACCCCGATTTTCATTATCATTATTATTATTTATTGATTTCTTAAGTTAAACTCACAGCGTGCTAGTTGAGCGCTTTGCTCAGCTGAAACCCCCAGCCCTTATTTTCACTTTTTTTTTTTTTTTTTTTGAGACAAGTCTCACAGGCTTTTCTAGGCAGGCTTAAAACTTGTGATTTATTCCCCACATTCATTTAAAAAAATTTTTTTTCAGGACAATAGAACCATAAACATCACATGGTTCAGATAGCACGTGACCTGCCCATACACGTTTACCTTAGGCCGGATGTCAATCAGGCAGCAGCCATCTCAATAGTTCAGCATTTCCCCGGGGAGTGGGGGGAGTAAAAGCTTTAAACATTCTTCAGTTGAACAGTCTCAAGACCAAGTATCTTAAGGTTTACTTGTTCAGTGACCACTGATATTTTATTACACCACGTTAATTCTTTCTCTTCATTACTGGTATGTCTGTTTTAATCAGCCCTTCCCCTCCCTCCAAGATAGTACCGGCTGCTCAGATCAATACTGCCTGCTCTAGTTCAAAGATTTCATTTCTGGTTTCCTTTAGTTTCCTCCAATCTAAGGGCAGCTTCGGCTGTCTCTGGGCTGACGTCAGCGGTGCTGGCACGAAGAACTTGCTCTGAGAGTTTTTCCCAGAAGGGAGTCACAGGGCAGTCCTCAGACCCCGGCGATCTGGTGGGTACTCACTGTGCAGGCAGCAGAGGCCAGCCGGGCTCTTCCTAGGACTTCCTGCCGGCGTCTGGGAAGGACACCCGAGTCCCCTCCCAGGCAGAGGCTCCGGACACCCTCCCAGTGGAGGGCTGGAGCTCAGTCAGGTGACTAAGGAGTCAGCAAGCTCTCTGTCAATCAGCAAGTTAACCAGAGAGGTTCTTTGCTCTTAAAGAAGAGAGATGTCAGGGAGTAGCAAGTCACCTACTCTTGAACATCACACCTTTATCTGTGTGGTTTGTGGATAAGCCAAAAACAGAGGCATTATAAAAAAATGACCAAGTTACCCCAATCTGTTCTTCCTTGTTAGGCATAGCTCTACTCGTTGTACCCTCTTCCCTCTTTTTTTTTTTCCTTTTTAAACTCTGAGACAGCTTCTCACAAGGTTGCCTAGACTGGCTTGCACTTACTCCATAGCCCAAGTGGACTTTAAGCTTGTGATCCTCCAGACTCAGCCTCCCGTGGAGCTGGGATCATGGGCCTGGACAAAGGCATCTAAACCACTAATGTGTGTGTGCAAATGTAGTGTGTACTAAGTGGCCTGTAGGGCTGTCACCTTTGCGGCTTGCTGGCACATTGCAATGGCCGAGGAGAGTGGCTTTATACAAAACCACACACTGGAGTAGCTAAGGTAAAGCTTGGCCCAGGAGTCAATTTCTTTGAAAGTGTCCTCCAGGAAACTTGAGTGGGAAAGCAGGCTGTGAGTCATACTCTAGATCAAGACTTGTCCCACCTCATCAGCTATAGGAATCATCAGGGCAATGAGCTGGAGTGCAGGCTCCTGACACCCGATAGAGATTCTGAGAAAAAAAAGCAGCCTCTGGTGTACAATGTAGATTTGCTTGCTTTGGACCCTCTTCAGCAGCTGAGAATGTGTGTGTGTGTGTGTGTGTGTGTGTGTGTGTGTGTGTGTGTGTGTGTGAGAGAGAGAGAGAGAGAGAGAGAGAGAGAGAGAGAGAGAGAGAGAGAGAGAGAGAGAGACCTCTCCTAGACAGCAGTGCTGGTACTGGTGCAGCAGGACACAGACATGGACTTGAAGATGAGGAAGTGCTAGGTTCCGCCCTAGTCTAAGTTTAAAGCAGGCCTCTTGGGGTGGCATTGAGCTGACGCCATCCACTAACGGATCATGTGAGGTTCACAGGAAAGAGAAGCAAAGTGGAGACGTTAAAGATAAGGTTTCTGGAAAGGAAGCCTTGCTCCCAATGCGGCATGCATCAGACATCCACATTGGGAGGCAGAACATTAATGAATGAAAGAAGCTAAGCATCTTAAGTGAAATGATTAATTTAGCAACTGAGAATATTGAGAAACAACTCTCTGTTTATGGGTATACAGACTGTAGGCAGAGATTGCTTATTGAGTTCAGTTTTATGTACTTTACTATTAATTAATTTCTTTAAGTTTTTGCATTAAATTGAGGGGTTTTAACCACCTTACATCAAGCAAGTCTATCAGCATCATTGTTTCCCAAAAGTATACACTCACTACATGTATGTTACAGTTTGGTAAACCCACATGTGAGTTCAGTGGTTTGCATTGTTATTATCATAGCTGCTGTGCTGAACAGCCATCTTTCATGTCACTTTTCTGTTTTTGGGTACCATAAACTCCCACCAAGGAACACAAAGCTTTCTCCTCCCAGTGTTAGAGATGGAACCCAGGACCTTAGCACACACTAAGAAATGCTTCTCACCGAGCTATGTCTCCAGTCCTTTGCCATCTTTATGTATTCTGGATATGAACTTTTGGATAAAAACTTGGTAAATGTCATCTCTGGTTTTGTAGGTTGTCTACACCCTGTTGTTCTTTGCTATGCAGAACTTCTTAATTTGATAAAATCTTATCTGTCAGTTCTTGCTATCCTTTCCTGAGTTTGGGTGTACCTATTCAGAAAATCACTGCCTGCAACCAGTGTTTGGAAATGTTGTCCCTATAATATTTTTCTAGTGATTTCAGGGTATGAGGTTTTACATTTAGGTATTTGGCCCATTTAATGTTTACATATTTATTTATCTATCAATCATCTATCATCTCTCTGTGTGCATGTGTGTGTGCATGTGCATACGAGTTATGAACAACTATTGGCAAGTTGATGTGGCAAAAGAAACTCTTCCAAGCTGTTGGTGGGAATGTAAACTAGTTCTCCTCTGTGTACAACAGTATGGAGGGTCAGAAAAAAAAGACAACATAAAAAACAGGACTCTGATCTTACTCACTGGTACAGAGCTTACCTAGCATGCTCAAGTTCCCGGGATACATCATGAGCACCAAGGAACAAGGAAATAACAACAAAAACTGAATCGGACCAAGCAACCCCACTTCTTCTGGGTACAAATCCAAAGAAAATGAGGTGAGCATACTGAAGACAAGCCTGTGTGCTCGAGTTTATTGCAGGACTCAAACTGAAAGTGAAAGTGAGGTGTAGACACGCACAGACTCGTTGGTAAAAGAGAATGAAGTCCTGCTGTTTGCAGCACATTGGATGGAGCTGGAGGATATTCCATTAACTGAAATAAGCTAGACAAGCACTGAATGCTCTTGCTCACATGGAGACTGAGAAATGTTGTCTCTCTAGTACAACAGTGATTTTAGGGACTGGGAAAGGTATGGGGGGATGGTGGATTTGATTGGTGCATATTGTGTGCATGTATAGACATAGGTGGAACCTCCTAAAGAGGTTCAATCAATACATGTTAATACATGTATTAATGCAGGTACAATCAATACATGTTAACGAAAACAAACACAGGAAATGCTACTCTAGTCAATGAACCAGTGACACAATGAAAGAGCCTTACTGCTAACATGGAGAAATTTTAGCTATTTAGATATACAATCAAAGTGGCCACAACATTCCCTCACAGTGAAGTCTGCTTCAGAGAGAACCTCCAGCTCTCTTCAATTAAGGAAGACCTTGAGAAGATGATGGAAGGAAACATTTTATGGTAGCCAAGGTTGGTGCATAAAATGAAGACGTGGTTTCCTTAACAACAAGCAAGACAAAGCGGCAGGTGCTGATGCCAAAGCTGCAGTAAGTTACCCAGAAGGCCTTGCAAAGATAAACAAGGGTCACTGTGCCACACAACGGATTTTCAGTGGAGAGGAAGCAATCTTCTCTTGGAGGAAGATGCCATCTAGGGTTGTTACAGTCAACACCTGGCTTCAAAGGTCTAGGGAAGAGGCTGGCTAATGCTGCTGGTGATTTTAGTGAAACCAATATCCATATTAGGAAGGGAGCTAAATCTATCTGGCCTGTGCCCCAAGAATGGAACAACAAAGTCTGGGTGTTGGCAATAGGTTTGCCATATGATTTACTGAATATTTTAAGCTCTTAGTAGTGATAGAGAAGAAAAAAACTACACTTAAAATACCCAGGCACCCTCTTGGAAATGAATAAGATGCCTGCTAACACAGCATCTATACTGTGGTCAAGGAATAATGTTGAGTTTTAGGTCTCATTATTTAAGGAATAGATTTCATAGTGCTGTAGTTGCCGTAGGTAGTACTTTTTCCATTCTGGTTGATACGAAGGCCAGTTGTGATTTGTGGGGAAATGTCAAAATATCAACATGAACAGAAATTTGAAAGAAATTGATTCCAGCCTTTGGGGAGAACAGTTAGGGTCTTGGGACTTTGGTGGAAGAGGGAATTGCATGGGACAGAAGCAGTAAGAGAATTATAATAGAGGTGGGGCCTGAAGATGCTGCCAGGGGGAGGGGAATGGAGAATCTTGCATGGGGGACTCAACTGGGAGACTCAGAGGAAGTCAGATGTACAATACTGAGGAGAGGTAACCAAATACATGACAGAGTGTAGATTAGTATAAATGGGTTAATTTAAGTTTTAAGAACTAGTTGGGAACAAGTCTAAGCTAAGGCCAAGCTTTCATACTTAATAAGAAGTCTCCATGTCATTATTAGGGAGCTGGCAGTCTAAAGTCTGACTACAGGGGATGCTACAGAAGTCTTTATTGGGGCTCTGCTGAGTCTCAAAGGGAACATATTTCAATGGCCTGGGTAGAGACCTAACATTCCAAGATACCCAAAACATGAGAGTTAATCCAGCTGGGCCAGTCAGTCACCAGACTCAAAGACAATGCCCAAGAAAGGCTGGTTTACTTTAAGGAATGTTAAAGAGATGAGAAGAATAATTATTGCTTTATTCAGACAATGTGCCTTTCTCAAACCTCTGAGAGTATAGAGTGGCCCTCCATGAGGCTTAGTTACCTGTTTGCCTTTTTGAATCTGGTCTCAGAAAGCTGTAACATTTCCTTTCTATTCTTTCCTGTCTCTTTCTTTAGGATTTGGACAGAGAATACATATGCTTTCCCTGGTATTTTGGGCTTTTTACCTCTATTTCTCAGAAGCCACCCTCCATCATCCACAATGTGACTGCCTTCAAATGGCTGGGTTTCCTCTGCTCCACCTTCCTCCTCTGGGTCCACTTTGCAGCTTGCTTGTCCCAGGCCTTTTCTTTTAAACCCTTTCTTCAAGAGTGTTCTTCTGAGTCGATGAGTAAAATATTTTATTGATAAGCCTGAGAACCCAAAAGAGTGACCCACAAATTCCTTGTTAACACATGGCACACTGGTGAGACACTTTAGAATTTTCATTTACACCCCCAAACCTCCTTACCAGTAAGGAGCAATAGTCCTGCTCTCTCTCTCTCTTTCTCTCTCTCTCTCTCTCTCTCTCTCTCTCTCTCTCTCTCTCTCTCTCTTCTCTCTCTCCCCTTCTCTCCCTCCTACTCCGACTCCTCCCTCGCTCTCTCCCCCTCTGTCTGTCTGTCTCTCTTTCTTATATGCACACATACTTTTAGACTCTGCATATGAAAGAAGATGCTTGAATGTTCTTTGTTTTCCTATGACCCTCTCTTGTTCTCTCTTCTCCCACTCTCTTAAACCTCATCCTCATCCTCATCCCACATCCTTCCTCTTTTGCTTTCATGGACATGTACATTTCTGTTTAAATCTGGATTCTGCACATCAGAGAAAACAGGGTCTTTCTGAGTCTGGATTATATCATTTTGCATTATGGTCTCCAGTTCATCCATTTCCTTGTAAATAAAATTAGAAAAGTCATTTAATCTTAAGCATTGGCTTTTCTTCATCTTTTTACGTGGTCAGAGTTACAAACTGTATAAAACACTAGGATTTGTAGTTGTGTTTGCTGTACCACTCAAAGGGCTTGGTATTCTCTTCGTTTACAAGAAAAATATGGCACAAACTGAAAACCAACGCTCTTCTTTAGAGAAGAGAATTGAGATCATAGCTTGGACTTCTTGCCTGACAGCTGAGAAGCTCAGTAAATACCCAGAATCACATCTTTCCAGAGGAGAAAGAGTCTTTAGAGCCAGTGACAGGCTGGGGGAGTGAATGATGAATCTCTAGCAAGTTGGTACAAGGGTCCACTGACTACACGTGGGAACTCTGGGTGAGTGGAATGGTGCTAGGGGGCACCTACAGGTAGGTGAGTTTTACTTTTTAAAACATTATTGGATTTTCAAGGTGAGGATTGGAGGGTTGTTTTTTTTTTTTTTTTAGTGAAGAAATGAAGATTTTCCTAAGACAAACAAAACCTTTAAAACTTTTAGTAGACCAGTGTTGGAAGAAATATTAAAATTCTCCAGAGAGAAGAAATATGATATAGATCAGAAACTCAGACTTCCATGAAGGAAAAGCTTCAGAAAGGGCATAAAGGTGCAACTAAACCTTTTAATTTCAGTAATGATGGTTATTTATGAATGGCAGACTCTAAGGGACAGGAGGGAACATTTGAAATTGTCTATAAGACAGAGCTTGACCTGCCTAATAGGTTGCTTTTTAATTTTCTTTTTATAATTCTGAATTGAACTTGTGGCCTTATTGAGCTGCATCCCAGGCCTAAATTCTCACCATATAGCTCATGTTGGTGTCATAATCCTAATCATCCTCTGGCGGTCTCCTGAGTGCTGGCACTGTGGGTGTGTGTCACCACACAGGGCACTGTGCTACAACAGAAAACACTCTGCTGATTCCGTTAGATTATGTAGTCACGGTGTTATTTAATAGTAGACTAAGAGTAGTTGAAAACATCTACTGGGAGATTAAAAAAAAAAACCACCCAAATAATTAGAGCAATCCCTACAAAATTTTCCAAAAGATGTGTATTGATATAGTAAGAAAAGGGAGAAAATAGAATCTTACAAGTATAGAATTAAAACTAGAGAAGAAAGAAAAAAGAGGGATCAATGAGAAGCAAAGAGTAACAAAGACTAAAATTCAGGACCTAAGTTTACGTTGTTGATGAGAAACCCACCTTAATTTTATTAATAAGTATACCGATTTAGATAGACGGACAAAGATCCAGAGGAATCTGGAGTACCATCTTTATCTTCAAAGGAGAGCAGACCAGGGGATCACCAGAGATAAAGAGGAGCATTGTGCAATGTTGAAGAAGCCATTTTTATAGTAAAACATACGGAGCCTGCCTATGTGCCTCACAGCAGTGTCCAAGCATGTGAGGCAAACAGGAGTAAATCGAAGTGAGGGAGAATAATTAGGTCTTCACCACTCTGATGGAATAGACAGATATGGATAAGACTCCAGGAAGGACACAGCTAAACTGGACCCAGTTGAATAGTTACATGATATTTCATTAAAAACAACAGAATCTTTTTGCTTCCCAAGCTCACTTGGACCAGCAAGTTAAATTGGCTATATCTTGTACAACATGCAACATAAAGATTAACTCTAAGGTACAATTTATGCTTTTATTTCTTCAGAATAATGTATCAGTGCTGCATAACTTTTCACACATTTAGTATACAGAGGCACAATGCTAAGGCAGCTAGGAGAAGAGGGCTGAATGGGAACTTTGTGCTATCTGCTCAGTTTTCCAAGTGGACTCTCCGAACGCTTGTTTGGCGTCAGGACCTCTTGCAACATGGGAGTGTGGGAGGATTTTTTTTGTTGTTGTTGTTTTGTTTTGTTTTTATTTTTAAATCTCAGCTATTTACTTATGTCCTCTATTTTCTGAACGATTTCAAACTGAGTGATTCTGCTTTCTGCTTGGAGGATTTCCATATATAATGAGAAATTAAGAATGGTGTGGAGGCAGAGCCAAATCTGCTGATCTCGTTGCATTATGTAACCATGCTTTTTCATGCTTTAAAAGAAGTTAAATCCTTAGCTTGTTTTCTTTCATCCCTCCCTCTTCTTTCCTTCCCTCCCCCCACCAGCCTCAACAGCATCCTGTCAAATTTTTTCCTGAAAGACTTAAAAGAAGAGAGAGAAGGCTGTAGCCACTGACTTCTAAAGCAGCTGAGGCCATGATCCACACTCCACCATTCAAGCTCATTTCCCTCCATTAGGCTCTCTGGAGTGGACAATTTTCTTTCTCCTCCCTCCCTCCCTCCCTGCCTCCCTCCCTGCCTCCCTCCCTGCCTCCCTGCCTCCCTCCCTCCCTTCCTTCCTTCCTTTCTCCTTCCTTCCTTTCTTTCTCCTTCCTTCCTTCCTTCCTTCCTTCCTTCCTTCCTTCCTTCCTTCCTTCCTTCCTTCCTTTCTCCTTCCTTCCTTTCTTTCTCCTTCCTACCTATCTTCCTTCCTTCCTTTTTGGTTTTTTGAGACAGGGTTTCTCTGTGTAGCCCTGGCTGTCCTGGAACTCACTTTGTAGACCAGGCTGGCCTTGAACTCACAGAGATCTGCCTGCCTCTGCCTCCCCGTATGCTGGGATAAAAGGTGTGCATCACCACTGCCTGGCTTGAGTGAATGATTTCCAGGTTGAAGTTGCTATCTGGGTTCCAGAGGCAGAGTTTACTGTCTTTGAAACCGAAGAAACCTGTGGTTCTTCTGGGCAGCAAGCATAATCACCCCACAACAGTGACTACTTGCTTTTCCCGGATGTCTGGCTAATCAGTAGATCTTCTCTGAAAGGCTTCACCCCCTTTCTTTTTCTTTACACAGGGATCAGAGCGTCACTCTTGCCCTCATCACATGATGGCTGATGGCTGTGTTAGATCTTGCACTCAGGTACAACATTTCTTCTTGAAGGCTATAGAGCACTTCCCCACATTGTATTTGACCCGCATTTGGATCCTTGTTGGTCCAGAGGCCATGAGAAGGTGACACCTTGATATTCGGAAGAACTGAGAAACCTGCCTTAGGCCAGGTGTCCAAATGCACCTAAGTGAAGGGAGCCGGCAGAGGTACATCTGCATTCCTTGAAGGGTCAGAGTGTCGGGCATGTGTGTGGGTTGTCTGAGTGTCCCCTGAGTCGTTCCATGTCGGTAACTTGAACAGGAAAACTGAACAGGGAGATGTGCCAGGTCTCTGCATGTGGCTCTGCCACCACCCACCTACCCAGGCCTGGCTCTCTTATTATCCGCCTTCCAGATGGGGCAAGGAGCTGCTCCCTACCACCGCCACTGAGGTCTTTATTCCTCACTGTGAATTGATAGTTTGCTAATACAACCTTGTCACCTTATTGGCATGTCTGGAATGGGTTATTTCAAGCCACTAATCAAAAATCAATTAATTCTATCATCTTCAATATACTCTTTTCAAGAAGAGTTTATCATAAAATCGAAACAATTAACATTTTCAAGAACAATGTATGTCAGGAAGAATATGATTGAAAATTGATGGTGCTGTGTTGAAATAAATGTTTCTGCCCTTCCTGGGGCATATTTTCCATATGAAATGTTTTACAATAAAGGTTACCTCAATAAAGAATAAAACTATTACCTTTACTAACTTTTCAAAACAGTGTCCACCAGGAATTAAAGCTATATCCCTCACAATGTTAACAGTTCTAGGAATAAACCACGTATACTTTTAATCACTTTGAGTTTAAAAAAGTATTAATACTACTTACTTACTTATACATGTTTCTAAACTTTTTTCTTTTATAAAATTTAAATTATATGTGTGTGTGTGATGGTGGTGGTGGTGGGGTGGTTATTTATATATCAGTACAGGTGCCCACTGAGGCCTGAGGAGTGGAGCCTCCGGAGCTGGGGTTACAGGCAGCTGTGTGATGAGTGTGGATCGCTTTAGGGATAGAACCCAGTGCCTTGGGCATGCTAGGCAAACATCTGCCACTGAGCTCCTTCCCATTCCTACCCCTTGTTCATTATTTTTGTCTGAAGCTTAGGCTGGTCCCAGGCTCATAATCCTTTTGCCTCAGCTTTCAAAGTAGTAAGATCATAGGCTGTGGATCTGTGTGTACCTGGGGGCTCCTGTGTTCTAAATATGTATTCATTTGAGAAATTTCTGTGAAGGAAGTGCTATAAACCAGGCATCGTTCAAGACTTTGGGAATAAATTAAACAAACAAACAAACCACCAACAACAACTCTGTATCAGTTTAGCTTACAATCAGATAAGAGACACCAGATAATGAATGATATCTATGGTATATTAACCAGCGATAAACGGAAAAAGAGAGGGGAGGAGTGGCCTGTATAGAGGCCCAGAGGCCACCTGAGGAATGGCAGGGTGTGGCTGCAGCTGAAGCTGCTGTAGTCATGAGGAGAGAAGAGTTGTGGAAAACGAGGCCAGAAAGGCCGAGGGGCTGGGCAGGGTGAGGGGCCTTCTGGACCACTGAAAAGACCGGCTAGTCTGAGAAAAATGGAGTGCCTCGTGTATTTCAATCACAGGACATATGAAAGTCATCTTTGACAGACACCCCAAGTGTATAACATTAAAAAAATATAAAAGCTTTGCTATCTTCCGCAGTCTTTGAGGGTCTAGATGTTGGGGTTCGGGCGTAAGTCCCAGAGGTGTGTTGGGGGTTGGAGATGGTGCCTTACTTGCATCACCATGGGCTGCTCTACTGCTGGCTGGAGACCTCAGTTCCTCTTCACATGGGCTGCTGGAGTATTCTGACACGGCGCTGGCTTTGCACAGAGTGACAGGTGTAGGGAATTGAGCGTGTCCATTGTCCTTTGTGACCTAAGCCTCTGAAGTCACACGCTGTCACTCTTCAGTGCTTTCTTGTTCGTCACAGTGTTTATCTCTAATTCAGAGCGGTCGGGACAGACCACAGGATGGCGGGGACACTGACAGGACAGCACCACCGAGGGCAGTTTGGAGGCTGGCACCCTGGAGAAAGAAGGAGGAGACTTATGGGACCCGTGTTCCTACCAAGACACACATGGAAGTAACCCAGTGCAGAAGTCTAGGAAACAGCGTTGTCAGGGACCCCAATGCACTGGTAACAATGCACAGTGCGGTGATGGGAAGGCAGGAGGATGCGGTGGAAGAGCTTGTACACACATTCTCCAGGCCTTTCCTCTGAAGCAGGAAACATGGTTGTAGATCAAGAGTCAGGACCGCTAAGGAGATGGGGCTTTACACGTGTTTTAAACATCCCAGTGTCTTGCAGGTGACTCAGTGCTTATTGTCACTAATCTTGCTTAGTTACTTTTTTTTTTTTTTTGAGTGTAGCTTTGGAGTCTTTCCTGGAACTGACTCTGTAGACCAGGCTGGCCTCGAACTCACAGAGATCCGCCTGCCTCTGCCTCCCGAGTGCTGGGATTAAAGGAGTGCGCCACTACCGCCTGGTGCTTCATTACATCTTAAAGGAGAGAAAATTGAACCATCATCTTTTGGACTACTGTTCTAAGAGGCACAGCCCGAGTTTTTGTAAAGTGAAAGAAAAGTGTGTGTGTGTGTATACACTATGATAAAGTATATGATATATATTATGATAAACAGTTATTTTTCTGGCTTCATGGCCTTGCTATATGATGGTATGGAAACTTCTAGACCATTCTTTGGTTTGCAGTTAGATTACTTTATTATTTCTGCATATGGAAAAGAACAAGATGAAGATAATTACGTGTGCTCAAAAGAAGCAATTAAAAACAGATCAGGCTGTGCAATGGCTTGGTAGGATAAGCACTCACTGAGCAAGTGTGAGGACCAGGGTTCAGATCCTTAGCATTCATGTAGATGTCTGCTGTGGTGGCTGCCTGCACCTGGGAAGCAGAGACAGGGATCCACGGGCAAGCCGGTCCAAATTGGCAAGCTCAGTGAGAGATCCTCCGTAAACAAGGTGGAGAATGACCTGGAATGACTCTGCCATCAACTTGGCGCTTCCCCAAGTGGCAGGCACACAAGTACATGCCCACCTGTACAAACACACCCACCCACCCACAGACATGTAAATACACACACACACACACACACACACACACACACACACACACACACCACACTCCAAACCAAGTCTTGTCCTTGCCCAATCAACTCAAGACTAGCCAGAACACAAGCATTGAGCGACTGAGTTAGGTTAACTGACTCCCCGCAGTGTGAGGGAAGGGGGCAGGGACTGCTGTCAGAGGAACCGTTGGGTATCTCTCTGGAGAAAAAGGCCAGGGGAGACCACTGAAAGGGTGTGGGTGCAATCCAATGAAGTGTTCTAGTGGGCTGGGAGTGAGTGGAAGAAGTCAACGTCATTTCTGGACAGTGAAGCAGACCTGTTTCCTTGGAAAGTATGATGTCAAATGTGTGTTCACACACCACACCCGCATCTGAAGCTCCCAGGTGGAGAAACAAATCAATGCTCTTCACTGTGTGGGGATTTCTCTCTTCTGCACAAGAGTCTGATATTTCATTATTCCTGGAATAGTTCCATCAGCAACACTCCTGATCGTCCATGATGTTAGAGAATGAAGCTGCTCAGTAGGAAAGCTGTCATTCCAAGAACTGGATAGTTACGTCCTAGCAGTTTAATGGCTGTAGTGTGCAATGGGAAGAAACGATACTTTCTGAGAAGTTTGTTTGTGGCATTCATTGCTTGGTCCAAGAAATGTTTTACCATTTGGAACAATGTTACTGGCTTACTAGAACCTACTAGTGTTCAACATGTCATTCGTAAGTCACTGTCCTCTCCTGGGTCATCCAAGCCTGAGAGAAACACAGTGTCCTGTTTTTTGCTGTATGCTAGCCAAAGGTGGGAACAAGGCCTTTGTATGCAGAATGAGAGCATTTTGATACTAGCATCCCGATTAGAACACCTGCGGAAGCATGTTAAAAAATTTTCACATCCAAGGTGTGCAGTCAGGGGTTCCTTCGTGGCAAGTTGGCACCCTTCCTAGTTCTGCAGTTGTCTGGCGACCTACTGTTGCTGTAACGGGAATCTCCCACGAGGGGGTGCTCTTCCCACGTGTTCGTGGATGCAACTCCTGACTGGAGCCGCCGGCCTTGGGGATTCTGTTAGAACTAGGACATTGTTTTCCTGCAGCCGTTTGTTCACACTCTTAGAAATATGGCCCCATCTTCTGTGCCTTCTCTCTGGCAAGCAGTACTCAAAACTTACCAAGAAAACCAAGTGACACACAGGGGGGAAAAAGACATTAACAACAACAACAACAACAACAACAACAACAACAAACAAACAAACAAAAAAACCCACAACTGACTGGAAAAAAAAGGTGAGAAAACAGAAAAGAGGTGAAAATTCTCAGAGGTCTGGTTTGTTTTTGTTTCAGACGAAGATCAAATGATGCTTAACCTCAGCCCGCAGGTCTTTTGTCAGGAACCAAACCTGCCTTAAATGTGAATAAAGAACTCTGTGATTTTCTAAGGTGAGAACAGCCTTGTTTAGTTAATACCGATCTCGAGACTAGAAACGGCCAACTGCTCGTGTTCAAAAATGTAAAACGATGGAATTCAACCTAAAACGGGAACATAACACTGCAGAAGCAGCTTCAGAATCCCCCAGTGACCTCACTTGCTGGCCTGCCCCTGTGTCCCCCAGAGCCAGTGTGGGGGGGTCCCGGATGTGAGAAGGTGCATCCTTAATATGATGGTGATCCGAGAGGGGTTGGCACAGTGAGAGGGAGGAAAGGTATCAGTGGAAACGCCCAGGAACAAAGTCATCATTGCCCGTACTAACCAGGGATCAAAATGACAGGGCATCTTCTCCGCGCAAAGACTTTCTCCCGTGTTATCTTGTCTAGTTCCTAGACTGCTAGTTACACAGCCTGTGACTGACCTTATGGATGAGGGTCCTCAGCTCAAGGAGTAATTTACTCTATACTGCTAGTTCTTTTTTTTTTTAATATCAAAATACATAATGATATCACTTCATCCAGAGTTCCACAATAATAAACATTTTTTAGGCCTTAATTATATTTAAACTAAAAATACCTTGGTGATTGACATGCCTTGTTTCCTTATTATTATTATTTTTTGGTTTATCTTTATAAAGCTTTTGAAATTATAGGATAATTACAACATTTCTTCCTTTTCTTTCTTACCTCCAAATCCTTTCAATACCCCTCCTCACTCTCCTTCAAATTCAGGACCTTTCTTTAGTGTTATTGCAGGCATGTGTATGTGTGTGCGTGTGTGTAGTGTGTGTGCGTGGTGTGTGTGTGCATGCGTGTGCATATGCATATACATATACATTACTTCTAACTACAACATGTTCAGTCCGTATGTTAGTGTCAGTTCTTAAGCTTTAGTTAAGTTCTTAGTTCTGATTCTGGTGACTGTGTTAGTGACTCTTAACACATTTTTCAAAGTGTTTTGTGAGATTATGTGTCTCCTTTGGACCCTTACCTTGACACAACGCATGCAGTGGAGTAAGGATTTGAAGCAGTGAACGTTCAGAAGTTCCTCTCACCACTGCTGATCAACTGTGCCCTGTGGATTTGAATTTCTGAATTCCAAGTCTTCTCATTCGGCTCTGTCCCTCCCGTCTCTCTAGTAAATATCCCGTTTCGTGCTGAACACATTGATGTCTCTCTTTAGGCTCTCACCTGGGACCTATTCTATTTCACAAACCCGTAACACCAGTAGGAAACAGTTTTAGAGTTGGCAAATAACTGGGGGTGGGGGTGGGGCGAGCGAGCAAGCGAGTGAGCAGATACACCTGAGAAACCACTGGCTGTGCTTATTAGTGAAAACCAAACATTCACCCAGATGACAAATCCAACGTGAAAATAAAACGCAGTTCCCTTGTCTAGAGTTCTTTCTCTCCACCTGTTGGCAAGAAGGGCAATTGTACACTTAGATTGAAAGCTTTTTCTGATCTGTTGGCGTTCAAGGCCCAATCACCAAGCCATGGGACTCTCCTTTCTCACCCATCACTCCATGGAGCCTGTCGAACCACCGGTGGGAGCTGTGTTTCCAGAGCCAGTAATAAGTTCTCCGTGACCCTTCAGCAGTGTGTGCTGCCGTTGATTTCTCCCTCTCTTTGCAGCTTTTCATTCACATGCACAAAGATCACCACATTCTCTGCATTTCCCTCCCTTCAGTGCTCTGAAAGTTCCTTTAACAAGCGTCTGGGATGTTTTTGCCTGTTATTCCTGACCTCTTAATCACAGGGTGTCCAGACTGCTTTTCTGAGACCCAGCCCATAGTTTTAATGGATATCTCAAATTTACCCATACCCATCCTACATTCAATCTGATATAATTTCAAATATATCGTGTCTTTGTCTCTTGTATAGTGTAGAGAACATTGATCAGGAAGGTTGGTTTCTAAGGTCCTTGTTTCCATGATTCTCAGCACTCCTCCATGGTCTCTGCATCAGCTCCCGCCTCCAGGTTCCAGCCCTGTTTCAGTTCCTGTCCTGACTTCCTTTGATGATGAAGAGTGATAGGGAAGTGTAAGCTAAATACACCTGCTCTGCTCCAAGTTGCTTTTGGTCATGTTGTTTTATCACAGCAATAGTAACTGTAACTAAGACAGTAGTCAAGACAACCTGTTTCATCAAAATCAAATGCATGCATTGTCTTTTATGGACTTGGACAATAATTTCAATGGGTTACATTTCCTTTGATCCTCCACAGTATCTCAAATTCAGTATCTTTAAATACACCATCTTTTGGTATCATGTCTTGCTGTGTTCACCCATCTTCTAGGAACATAACATGGATAATTCTTAGCACTATTCTTAACGTGTGACTGAGTATTGTCACTTCTTACAGGAGCCCATGTCACTGGTCCCGTGTGATTGGTTTGAGGATATCAACTTGGCCCAAGCTGAGCTAATTATTTAAAAAATGTAGTTAAAGTGATCTATTTATTATGTTGTGCCAAGTGGGTCAATTACAGTCTTTCCTTAGGCTGAACAGAATAAAGATAGTTAGTTCCTTTCTGATAAAAGATGAGAAACTAAGGAGTGAAACTAAGGAGCTCTCTGCAGCCTCATTTCCAGCTGGGGAGGGGAAGCCCCTTAGGAGACGGAAGCCAGAGTCACAAGTTACAAATGAAACAGAGGACCAGCTGGTGACAGCTCAGTCTCTGTGGCTAGTTTGTCCTCGGGCTACCATTCAGCAAATATCAGCTCAGAATTTGGTACTTTCTGTTTTGGGGACCCATTGATGACAACTGTATGAGGGAAGTGAATTTACTTTCCTATGTGACTAGGAAGAAAATCAAAGTAACCTAACAAGATCAGAAATGGCGGCCTTCTTCATCCTGTCTGTTCTTGGCCCCTCTTCAGAACTAGCTTCTCTTTCAATCCATCTCTCCTTTCTTTTTCCTTTTTTAAATATCCATTTATTTTTATTATATGTCTATGAGTATTTTCCCTGCATGTATGTTTGTGTACCATGTGCATGCCTCGTGCCCACAGAGGCCAGAGGAAGACACTAGATCCTCTGGAACAGACAATTGGAAGTCTCTATGTGGTTGCTGGGAACAGAACCTGGGTTCTCTGGAAGAGTAGCCAGTGGGTCTTAACTATGAGCCAGCTCTCCAGCCTCTCCCTTCTCATCTCAACTTTTGAGTTAGTTTCCACCAGCCTTTCTGGGGCTAGGCTTTGTCTGGGGGTGATGAGGAAGGTGGCAGCAAAATGCTCCCATCCTTCCTCCTTCCCAAAGACCAAGGCTCTCAAGAGAAGTATATTAACCTTAATGGAGAAATCCAATAACAGCTCTTGATTAGTGTGCTTACATCACATGACCTCTTCCAAGCCAACTACTTTGGCCAAAAGCATGGGCTGGTCTTGCCAGACCCAAATCATACGTTACTTTGGCTTTGAGTATGTCATACATAGCTATACCCAGACAGGGGAAGTAGGGAGGTACCATTACCATAGAGGATATTTATAGCACAACCTGAGAAGACCTACAGTGCCTATCACCGTGTGCGACACCATTTTTGTTTTTTTGATTGTTTTTATTGGTTGAATTCTTTCTTGGATTCTGAGCAGCAGTAAGTCATTTTCTGCCTAAGTCAGTTGTTTTCTCTCATTTCTAATCAAGAGTTCTGATGAATACACATTTTCCCTGCTGTCATTACCTTCTTAGAGTCTTGTCTCCCTAAGTGGTACTGTGGACTGAATCGCTCTAGTTAGAAATTTCTCACTTCCTCCTCACACCCTCACATGTGAGCATTATTCTCAGTTTGGACTCTTTTTTTTTTTTCCCTTTCTGTGTCTAATCAGATACCTTCTGATGTCAGTTTCAACTTTAAAACATCTCTATTGCTACACTCTTGGTTATGCTTTCATCAGCCTGTGCTCATATGTGTCCTCCATTAGTTTTTAATTTATTTATATTGTGTGTGTGTGTATGCATGTGTGGCACATACGTGGTGTGGTGGTTTGAATAAAAATGACCCCCATAGGTCCATAGGGAGTGGCACTATTAGAAGGTGTGGTCTTGTTGGTGGAAGGGTGTCTCAGTCTCTTCCTGCTTCCTGCAGATCCACATGTAGAACTCTCAGCTCCTTCTCCAGCACCATGTCTGCCTGCATGCCACCATGCTTTCCCTCATGATGATGATGGACTAAACCTCTGATCTGTAAGCCAGCCTTCATTAAGTGTTTCCCTTTATAAGAGTCACCATGGTCTCTTCACAGCAATAGAAACCCTAACTAAGACACTTGGTATATACGTGGAGGTCAGTGGACAACTTACGAGAGCCTATTCTTTCCATCTACTACGTGAGTCCTAAGGATTGAACCTAGGCATTCACACTTGGTGGCAAGAACATTTCAGCCATTTTCCATTATGGGCCAGGCTTAAGAGGGATGGCAAAGCTTTCCTTGGTGTCAGTGTATGAGTGTTTACTGATGCAAAGACTAGCAACTGTGGCTTCCTCTTCCTGATATTTACAGCCTGGACTGCTGGACTACAAAGACCTCCAACAGAGACAAGCTAACCTCTACTCATATGCAGCACCCAATAAAGGTGCTGAGGTTCCAGCTTGCTGGGGTAGTGGATGCCCTTCATCAGAGGTAGCATACCCCACCTGAACCCACCTTCTATTATATGTATCTGTGCGCCTGGTTTTCTTCATTCCTTTGGTGCCCCTACTCAGGGTTCCAGGAACCAAGCTTCCAGGATACAGAACATTAGGATGAGGTTAGTTTTCTCAGTGGTGGTGTGGGACTCTGAATGTTTACTGATGACACCCGGCTTGCCTCTGAGCACTCAGGTCTCAGCATCAGTTCTCATTTGTGAACCCTTATGTAGTGCTGTGTGCTTGATGTACTGTGCACCCCAATAAACTTAACTAAGGGTCAGAGAACAGAACAGCCACTGTATTAAACATAGAGGTCAGGCAGTGGTGGCACACACCTTTAATCCTAGCATACTGGAGGCAGAGATCCATCCGGATCTCTGTGAGTTCAAGGTCACACTGGGAACAGAGCCAGGCATGGTGACACATGCCTTTAATCCCAGGACTTGAGATCTCATGTCTTCCTTGGGAAAGACACATGTATTTAATCCCAGGAAATGATGGCAGGAAGCAGAAAGGTATATAAGGCGTGAGGACCAGGAACTAGAGGCTTTTAAGCTCTTAAGCTTTTAGGCTTTTAGCAGCAGTTCAGCTGAGACCCATTTGGATGAGGACTCAGAGGCTTCCAGTTTGAGGAAACAGGATCGGCTGATAAGTGGGTGAGGTGAGGTTAGCTGTGGTTTGTTCTGCTTCTCTGATCTTCCAGCGTTCACCCCAATAGCTGGCCCCGGGTTTGTTTTTATTAATAAGACCTTTTAAGATTCTTGTTACAGTGCTGTGTCATCCATCGCTATTGTGACATTCAACTCTACCTCACACGTATGTGCGGTCTACTTATTCTTAAGATACCTTGATACCTTGTTTCCCTTTGATATTTATGCATGATACATACACTACAGATGGAGACATAAGGAGAATCTGTTTTCTACACACACCCAGATATACATGCAGGAAACAGGTTTAAAAAGTTATTCCTCAAGAATTTGACATATGTATACAATGTATTTGGATCGAGAGCACCTCTTACTCCTCCTGGAGCGTCTCTCCATGTTCCCCTTCCAACTTCATGTCCTCTTTCTCCTCCTCCTCCTCCTTCTCCTCTTCCTCCTCCTCTTCAACACATTGAGTCCAATTAGCGCTGCCAGAATGTGCATGGGTATAGAACCATCCACTGGAACATGGGCAACCTAAGACTGCCAATATATCTATAGTTAGGGGTGGGTCCTTCTAAACCTCTCCCTCATCTATAAGGGGACACTGACAGGCTTGATCATGTACCTATTAGTGCAGGTAGCCACAGCTCCTGTAAGTTGATGAGTGCAACTGCCCTGTCATGTCATGGCAGAAGACATTACATCATGGCAGTCCACCCCCACCTCTAGCTCTTACAATATATGCCCCGGTTTACAATGCTTCTAAGCCTTAGGTCGGGGGCAGGGTGTAATATAGCGGCTTCACTTAGGGTTGAACACTCTGTAGTCCCTTATTCTTCGTACTTTGACCGGTTGTGAGCCTCTGTATTAACTGATGTCCACTGCAAAAAGAAACTCTCTGATGAGGCTGAGAGCTGCACTAATCTAAGGGTATAAGGCTAAGTAATTGATAAGGTAGTCTGACACCATGTCCATTTAGAAAACAATAGTAGTAGGCTGTCTCTTTGCATCTATAGCCTCCCCAGTAATGGGTTCTTGGCAAGCTTTACAGTAGAGATTTTCATTCCCTCCTATGGAGCAGGCCTTAACCCAATCAGCAAGTGTCTGGTTACCCCAGTAACATTCATGACACTATTACTCCAGTAGGGATGTCTTGCCAAGTTGGTCATTATTGTAGCTCTCAGGGTTACTACAGTGTAAGATTGTTGACTTTTCTCTCCTAGCAGCCTGCATAGGATCTTTCAGTAATGGGAAAGCTAGTGAACAGGAAGGAAGCTTCCAGGTCAGCATCATTTTGTTTCTCTGTGTCTGTGACCGATGTGTGCAGTGTCTTCAGTCGTAGGCATTGGAGTTTGGTTTGAGACAGTTATTTTCATTGTCTCCCAGAGATCCTGCAGCTGGTGGCTTAGGGAAGCTATCTGACAAATGCGGTGCATGAGGGCCCGGCTGCTCCCTGATGCTGGAGACTTCTGATGCTTCTGTACGTCACAGGCTGGAAATCTTTCTCCTCCTTCTTCTGGGGCTTCGACTGATGGGCTGGCCTGTCTTTGAAATCTTGAGATTTATGACACAGTTGTTTCCACCTCTCTTCTCTGTCAGAGCTGAGACTCAGGCAGCTCTCCAGCCCCTGTTAGTCCACATCCTTGAATTTAATCTGTTTATCATCTATAATGCAATCTCCAGCCCCAGTCTAAATTATTTTCATAACTACTTTGGCCACATCGACAACCATAAATTCTCCTTCACACTTGGCAGCCTTGAATTTCCATTGCTGGATATTTGCTGGCACTTTAGAGTTATTCTAAATGCCCGATTCCGCAGACCAGCCCAGCATGGGTGGAGAGCATGCAGCAATCCCCGCATTGAACAAATTCACACCGGTGCTTTGAAACTGGAAATAGTAAACACTATTTACACCACAGAAATCAGAAAAGACTTCGGCAAATGGCATATATTTTTTCTTTTAATCCTAGTTCTGGTGGAGGACTAAGGAAAGGGGTCCTGAATGCCAGCATGGTACAACCCCTGCATGGTGTCTCTGTAGACTAATACTGGCTAAGAGCGGGGCTGAACCTGGCATGGTGGGTAATTACCAGTCTCCAGACTTTAAAAAGTCTAAAGCTAGGCTCCTAACACTGCTCCTAAACTCTCCCACGTCTGTGCAAGGGAACCTGACAATTTCTGTGCCTTCTCAGTTAATGGCCACAGCAAGGAACTTTGCCCAAGTCGTTAACATGACCTATGCATCTACTTCCTCATCTGTGGACTTGGGCTGTAGTGCCGGCGTGAGCGAATTGCTATTGGAATCATGCTTGGCACAATGCCAGCTTTCTGAAATACCACGTGCATGTTGAAGTAATTGTTCAGGCTAAGCTCTTTACGTTTGGCCCGACCTCATCTTTCCCCCTTGACTTTCAAGCTATGTATATCAATCTGATCTTATGTTTACCCATTCTACAGTGACCTCCCTGGGACAAACGCTTATCATGTTAGTTAGTTCCAACTACTTTCCTGGCACAAGGTAGTTTATCAGATTTTACTACTGCCTTATCTACAGTTTGTTTTTGCTTGCTTGTTTGTTTTTTTCTTGTTCTTCCTCCTTCCTTCCTTCCTTCCTTCCTTCCTTCCTTCCTTCCTTCCTTCCTTCCTTCTTTCTTTCTTTCCTTTTTTTTTTTTTTGAGACAGGGTTCCTCTGTGTTACAGCTGTCTTGGAACTTGCTTTGTAGACCAGGCTAGCCTCAAAATCACAAGAGATCCATCTTCCTCTGCCTCCTGATGTTAGGATTAAAAGTGTGTACCACTATACCTTGCCTGTTTTAGTTTGTTATATATATATATTTAGATAGAGTCTTGCTATGTAGTTCTGGGTGGCTTTTAACTCACGATCCTCCTGTCTGTGCCCCCATGAGTCTTACTGTGGTGCTATTTTCAATGATGCATTTCTCAGGCATGCTCGTGTGGTTCTTCCAGGGCAAGGCAGAGGACTATGATATCAAGAATCGGGGAGAAAGCAGAGCAAGGCCTGGGGAAGGGTGGCATGGGCAGTGAGACAAGCTAGGAGCCAGGGTGTAGTGGATGAGCAGTTTAAACATTTTTTTCCAATACTACAATAAGTAAGAGTGACATGAGCTCCCAGCCATTTGGACATGGGCCTGGGATGAATAACATGGGTAAAGAGTTCCAACAAGGGCTCTGTAGGCAACCCTGACAGCCTTGAGTCCCCAGGAGTCCAAGAAATTTGCTCTGTGGTCTGGAATTGTAGCGGTTTCCAGTGTTAGGAAGCCTGGGCTTGTTTGGACAGAAACAATGTTTCCAAACTTGGTGATTTGTGGAGATGACTCGATTAGTAACAGTGACCTGATTTTTCTCCTAGCAAATGATGGGGTGGCTTATGCCAGTCAAAAGCTTGAGAATTGACGGATATGGCTAGACACAGGAGAGAGGTTGATGGGGGTGGAGTGGGGTGATGATGGAGTGGTGATAGCAAGCATTTTGAGACAGGTTAGTTGTCCTAGAACTCACTGTACAGTCTAGGCTGACTTGAAAATCACGGCAATCCTCTGCCTCCGAAGTGCTGGGATTATGGATGTGAAACACAAGGATGGGAAGTCTCCCCCGCCTCTCTGTCTCTCTCTGTCTCTGTCTCTCTGTCTCTCTTTTTCTCTCTGTCTGTCTTTCTCTGTCTCTGTCTCTGTCTCTGTCTCTGTCTCTCTCTCACTCACTCACCTTTGATAGGGCCAGGATTGCAAACCAAACAAACAGATAATAAAAATAAAAGTTACTTTGCTTACTTGGTTTAAAATATCACACTAAGAGGAAGATAGGGAGGAAGATCGGGAGCCCGACTGTCTTCCCCAGCTCACTGCTGCCCCTTCCTGCTGTACTGACTGTTTACTGGCCCCATTCCAGCCCCTCCACGGACCTGGCTTTGTCTCATATTTTTAGCTCTTTGCTTCCTGCCCTGTTTCAGGGATTCAATACCGCTTCCCTGGTGATTTGAGGGGCTTTTCTCATTATGACTGTCATATAGATATGTCTTCTGCACTAAAGAGGTCATGAAAATAGATTTTAGCTTGGAATCAGGGCCGGGTCTCTGGCGAGACCTCCCATGAATCAGTTCTACACTGTCGCAAATAAGCCCGCCAGCATTTGGTGCTGGGTCTTTTCTTTGGACAAGTAGCTGCTGCCGTCGTCCCCACAGCTTGCCATGCAGTAGTGCCCTCTCCCCAGGTGCTAAGGGTGTGACGCTCTAGCCAGAGCGCTGTCCCTGCTCCAGATCCTCCATCACTGCTTCAGATTCTCCGTGGACCGGTGGGAGCTGCCTCAGCCACGGTTGCTTAGGACTCCCTCCTCTCTGGTTAGCCTATCTGGCGGAGCCTTTAGATCCCAGTGTTTTGTAGGGTGGAGCTGTGGGGAAAGACTCTTCCCCAGATCATAAGGCCTGGCTCTCCGAGGGAGGCTTCGTCTCCATTACTCTGTTGTTGAGTAACGCCAGGTAAAATTCGCCTTATAAAATCCTCCAATGTTTCAGTATCCTCTACCTTGTGACTTTGCATCTTTAGTTAATTCAAGCATTAACAATCTTTCTGAATCTCAAACCAAAGCATTAATTCCAGAAGAGAGCGCTGACACATCTCCTCCGACAAGGTGTCACCCCCGAGCACCGTCAGCTACGCCTTCCCCCAATATGACTCGAATCTCGTTTGGTTAATAGATCTGGAGACATAAAATCCAGGTAGGATGTAGTGTCTTCCTCCCTCTCATCAAATTGCATTGATGTGAGGCTCCAGACCGAGGCACTGGATTCTGTTTCCATGGCAACTGCTTCACTGCCTAGGGGAAAAACAAGACAGCAATTGAAGTCTGTGTTAATGGCAGCCCTAAAAATAATCAGTAATGTGTTGAAATCAAACGAAAGACCCAGGAAATGATAGATAAAAATTAAAACCCTGCAATGTGGGGCTGAAACAATGAGATGCTGGGCATATCTCATTGCAACTATCATGTGCTCCAAGGTGTACAGGAACAGCGGTGATAAGTGTATTTTGGAGGAGAATTGATCATTCTTTTATTGGATCACTTATTTAGATAACTAAGTAGACCCAAGCCTTGAGTCAGCAATGGTTCTGATGCTGAGCTCTCGTGGCTCTATGGGGTCAATAGACAGGAAAAGCTACCATAATTATTACAGATGTCTGGTTTGCTATCCAGTAGCCATTCCAAACATTTCCACTGGGTTTGTGTGGGGTTGACCACACTCAGCCCCAGGGACAATTCAACACAATTTATAGCGTTTTATTAGTTTAGAAAAGGCCCTGCAGCTAAGGTGGAAGCCTGCCAGGTACTCTTATCTGTGGAGACTGACTTCTGCTCAAAGCTCTGCAATGTTGTTTGGTGTTTGGAGAATGTTGATCATCTTCATTTTTTCCTGAACATGAAGAAGGATACATTTAATATCTGTCACCCCTGGCAGCTACTTTGTGATTAAGGCAAAAGTAAGTCTGAGAATGAAAACAGCCCTTGGGCAAGGAAAATGCCAAGAGAGTTACAGAGATGGGCTGGAATGATGGATCAGTGGTTATGAGTACTGCCTGCTCTTCTGCGGGACTCAGGTTCAACTCCCAGCAACCACATGGTGACTTACAACTGTCTGCAGCTCCGGTTATGGGGCATTGACACCTTTTCTAGAACTTGTTGGCACCCGGCAGGCACATGGTACACATACATACAATGCTGGCAAAATACTTATACACATAATTTTTTAAAAAAAAATCTAAAAAAAAGAAAGGAAGGAAGGAAGGAAGGAAGAAAGCAGTAGAGAAACACAATGAGATGAGATGAACTCTGTAGTTCAGACTGACCTCACACTCACTGTGTAGTCCAACTTGGCCTTAAACTCGTGGCAATCCTCCTGTCGCAGTCTTTTGAGTCCTAGGATTATAGGGGTGAACGACAGTGCCTCGCCTAGACATGATTTCTCAGGTGGCACTACTTAAGCCACAAGATACATAACAGGAATATTATACATCACGAGAAGATGGATTTGCATTGTCTCTACATCATCTTCACTCAGCTAGTTCCACATTCCGGGGTCTTGGCTTGAAAAGATTTAAGTTCTAAGTCCAAATCCACACCAGTCAAAAACCTTTGGGTTCCAAGCCATTTTAATTCTATTTGAAGTTATTAGGGGGCAATTCATTGGCTTAGGCTAACACAGAAAGGGCAGCAGGAACAGAGACTGAAGCTGGGTACTTCAGCATCCATCATCCCCTCATTCTAAGCTTCTTCTTCTTTTTTGTTTGTTTTTTTGAGACTACGTCTCTCTCTGTAGCCCCAGCTGTCCTAGACTCTGTAGCCCGCACAGAGGCCTCAAACTCAGAGATCCTCCTACCTTTGCCTCCTGAATGTGGGATTAAAGGTATGTGCCACCATGCCCAGGTATCCTTTTTTTTGAATGCTGCTCTAGATCTGTTGAGGGTAAGGCATGTGGGCATCCTCACATCCCAGGGGTTCTGTTTCCAGAATAGAAGAGGGAGGATATCAGGCCGACAAAGTTAGATGATCCCTTTTGGAGTGTGGAGCGCAGGAGTAGGTGGTGTATAGACTGCAACGGAAATAATTGCCAAGTCTAAGGGAGAGAGGAGGAGGGGTGGTTCTGTGCTCAAATACCACAAGAGAACAGAAACACATACTCTCACATCTAACAACCTGCTCTTGAAAGTTCAGCCACTAAAATCCAGTCCTGGGTGTGTTTCCAACGCTGCGCTCTTGACCGTGTGACTCAACACTACTCTTCCTCACTTCCATTCTATTAGGTCAGCAGAAAGTACTTTAAAAATGGTTTCTCTTTGACATGACAGCATCGTCTGGTGACATGACAGCAGAAGTAGACGGGAGGAAGTTCTGATCAGCGAGAAGATCACCAGGTTTGTTCTCAGGAGCTCTGACCATGCCTGTGTCCTGTCTGGCTTCTCTTGGATTATGTGTTTGCAGAACCCTCCACTTGTTTCCTCTATAAAGTCAGTAGTTAAATTTAGTTTACCTTTCAAACTGCTTCCAGTCCCCATAAAAATTCAACTACACCTCAATTATCCAAACCTTATATTACTTCCTTTTTTTTTTTTTTAAAAAAAAAAAATAAAATGTATGTTTGGGTGTATTCTTCTTGGAGTTTATAAGATTTTTGAACCTGAAAAAAAATATTGACAGTTTCCTCTTCAAAGATTGTTTAGTCCCCTTCCCCGATTTACTTTAGTTTTGCGCTTTAAATAAACGTTGCCACTGAGTCTGACAATCTGATGCGTTTGTTAATTTTCTATGTTCCAACCTCAACTTTCTGTGGGCTGGTCTGGCTAGCTTCTTTTCATCTGTGCCCATTCTGGTTTTTAATCTTCTGACTGTGAACTCTTCCCTCTACAGGGAGCCTTGTCCCGAGTCAGCGATTTTTCGCCATTCCTTGGATTGGTAATTTTTATCAGTTTGAAAAATCTCTGTCTTCTTTTCGGTTGTCATTTCTGCTCATGTGTGTCAGATCACATATTGAATCTTTTACTATAGCCAATAAATCTCTGATTTTTTCCAATTTATTTTTCTGACAGTTTTCATATTTTCTACTTAACTAGATTTGGTTGTTCAAATCTCATGTTCTACCTTGTGAAATTTCTTTTTAAAACTAATAATTTTTAATTTCAAATTTAAGACATTTGGGGGTTTATTTTACTCTGAGCTCCAGTATTCTGTGTGAATTCTGTCGATTCTCATTTTCCCATATTTTGCTGTGTTTTATTTTATACATTAAACAATGTTTTAAAGTCTAAGTCATTGGTAGATCTATCTCTTTAAATTCTTATTCTCTATTTCTCAGAGAGAAAAACTAAGAAATTTCATGGAAAAAAAGTATATGCAATGAAAATCTTTTTAAAAAATTTGTATATCTTAAGCCTCATCACCAAGTTTTATTTAATAAATATTCCTTTTTGGAGGAGGCAAAAATAACGACTGTGTTAAACACTCTGAAAAGAAGCATCACTGAGCACCATAAAGAGATGCCCAGCTCTGGTCTTTGCATTTTTTTCCCCTAGTTACCCTAGAGCAATTATTGTTTTTGTTGTAGCTTCATATACCTTTAAAGTACCAACTAAAGTAGAATTCCATTTGGGGAACAGACAAGAACTAATACCATTTGATTTTGTGCAGAATTGTATTGTAATCTTCAAGGTGACGGTAGGCTAGGAAGGAGATGTTAGTATTTATAGTCTACTTTCTGGCCATTATCTGTGTAGACTCTCTTAATTCCAGCAACAGGTTGAGGATTCATGAACCCATCCCTGAGCAAACCAGAGGATACACTACAATAATTACATCAGGATGTTGTGTGCTAGATTTCAAGATAATCAAACAAAATATCAGGGGGATTATATTATTACAACTTTGTAGCTGTGATGCACTATACTGCCTAAACACTAAAATAGGCGACAGAGCAGCCCTGTCTCTCGAAGTAAGAGTGTGCTGAACACTCACAGGCACACCTTCAAACAGGCCAAGGCCACCCTCATTATTCCTTATGCCCCTTCCTACAGGACAGGCTACAGACAAGCCTCATCAACAGGCTATGTGTGATTTGCCCATTAAAATGTCTTGTTTCTTGAAGCATTTCACTGAATGGCTTCATCCAATCAAGGTGTTGTCTTAACCTTTGTTAGGTCAGACTTATTTCAATGTTGACAGCTATACGGTGTGAATATTAATTTTAGGCGTGCCTCTTAACCGGTGTCTGGCTTTAACCAGTCCCCTTCACTTGGGATCCCAGCCTCTGTTTCACTAGTGCTGTTCACCTGCAGAAATCCCTGTGTTAGAGTCTTCTGTCTGCTGTGGTCTGTGACAGTCCTTTGAAGCTTGCCTCACACACCTGATTAGAGTTTAAAGGGAAAGTAGAGGGCTGACATGTGGGTAAGCTCTTAGGTTCTCTCTCAGATTGCTTTCTCTCTAGTAGTTTGTTTATTATTATTATTATTATTATTATTATTATTATTATTATTTTGGGTTTTTGAGATAGGGTTTCTCTGTTTAGTAGCCCTGGCTGCCCTGGAACTCACTTGGTAGACCAGGCTGGCCTCAAACTCCCAGAGATACACCTGCCTCTGCCTCCCAAGTGCTGGGATGAAAGACATGTACCACTACTGCTGGGTTTAACGATTGCTATTTTTAATTACAGAAATACAAAGTAACCATGGAGCAACCAGCCTTGATATGAGGGTTTGTGCCTAGTCTTATTGAATCTTGTTATGCCGTGTTTGATTGATATCTCTGGAAGGCCTGCTCTTTTCTGAGGGAAAATGGAGGAGGAGTGGATCTGGGGGAGAGGGGAGGTGGGGGAATAGGGAGGTGTGGAGGGAGGGGAAACTGTAGTCAGGACGTATTGGGTGAGAGAAGAATAAATAAAAATTAAAAAAAGGAAGCGCTCAAGCAGAGCAGCTAAAGATTATGCAGCACTTGCCTGGAGAGCGGCTCATACGTTTTGCTCTTGCAGAGGATCCGATGGTGGGTCTCAACCATCCATAACTCCAGTTCCAGTCTCTATGTCTTCAGGAACAAAGGTGCATATGCAGACATCCAGGCAAAATGCGCTTATGAATAAAGTAATTAAATAAAAGAAATTAAAAAGATTATGTGGGACATGTCATATGCTCACTCTCTTCCTGTAAACATTTTATATGTACCTCATGGTTGGATCTGTTTTTCCTTTATGTATTCATGATTTCTCATATTCAGATAAGTGATACTAGTTTGTGAGGGTTTTAAATTCAAGAATCTTTATGTTTTAAGAGAATTTTAAAAATAATTTGTTTTATCATTTATTTATTATACATATGTACATGTGTGTGTATCTGTGTACATGTGTACTTATGCACATACATGTGAATATCAATGGAAAGCAGAAAAGGGTGTTGTATCTGGAGGTGGTTGTGAGCTGTGATGAGGGTGTTGGGAACCACACTTGGGTTCTCTGCAAAAGCATCAAGTGATCTTAACCACTGAGTCTGCCATTTCGCCAGACACTAGCTTTTAAGGAACTTCTTAAAAATGTGTTATATACATTTTCCCTATTTATTTTGAGTATAGTCTTGAGGTAACAGAACCTGTGGGAATTTCTAGTTTGATATTAGCAATTGAAACAAAAAGTTACACAATTTAGTATTGAATTCTGCTACCTATGGAAAACTTGAAACTAATAAAAGAAAGTTTAATAAATTTAGATTTACCAAGGGTCTCAGACAAGCTTCAGCTGTAGAAACTACAGGCTCATCTTATTAAACCTTTTCTCTTGCTTTAGTCATATATTTTAGAGGGAAAGTTACCCACCTCTTAGCTAAAACTCAACTACATTTTTCTGTGTGTGCATATGTGTGGGCGTGTGTGTGTGTGTGTGTGTGTGTGTGTGTGTGTGTGTGTGTGTGTGAAGGCCTACAGTTGATGTCCAGTTCCTTCCTTGATTGCTCTCCACTGCATTTACTGAGGCAGGGTCTCTCACTGAACTTAGAACATCACCAAGCTAGCATTTAGCTAGCTTATCCCAGGGGTCACCTATCTCTACTTCACGAGTTCTAGGACTCAGGTGGTTGAGTGCTGGGATTAAAGACAGATACCATCATACCCCATGTTCACAAACTTTTTTAAATGAGAAAGAAAAGGATAATATAGCAGTCTAGCAAAAGGGCAGCAAGCAGCTCACACTCTGATCAGCCATCAAGCTTTTCCATAAAAGAGAGATGTCTGCTGGGAACTGAGCAGCTGACCTGACCTAGCTAGCTCACCCTGACCAGTGTGTAAATGAGAATGAACAACTGGGAGTCTTGGACTTTGGTCACAGTAAATGAGTGCTCCGGAGTTGTGTTTATTTCCTTCCTGGTAATGACAAAGCTAACATTATTTATTTGTTTGTTGTTACGGTAAGGTATTTCATACATCGATTCATTTACTCTTCATACTAACCCTATGAGTAAATTAATAATAATAATTACTTACTAATTATTATTATTAATAGTAAAATTAATATGAATATATTTTACTATCATTGCCATCAATCATCATTGTACTGGTAACTGAGTGTGTGTGAGTGTGTGTGTGTGTGTGTGTGTGTGTGTGTGTACATACATATATATGTATGTATGGGGAGGGTGCTTATTTATGAGTGTTCATACACATGGAGGCCAGAGATTGACATCAGTTCCTTCCAGAGTCACTTTTCTACCTTATTTTTTGAGAGGTGGCCTCTTACTGAACTTGATTACACTTATTAGCTAAAAGGACCCAGCAGAGAGTTTCAGGGGTCCTCCTGTCTCTCCCCCTACAGTGCTGGGATTATAGGCATGGACTGCAGCACCTGGCTTTTTAGGGGGGTGCTGGGGATCAGAACTCGGGTCTTCATGCTCACCCAGACCCAGCAGGCTCTTTACTGACCAAGCTGTCTCCTCAGTCCGTGTTGTGGCTTAAGAAAAGTGTGTCCCACTTTTAACTTAAAAGCACCAAATTATCTGGAAGAAAATGCTTCAATTTCTGTTTTCACACTTAATATGTTTTTGTGACAAAGGTTCCTGATTTCAATTATATCTCCAAGGTGCTGACTATCACTTCATGCAGATTACCACTGACTACTTATAATTTTAAAAGGCAAAAATTACCCATGGTTTGAATCCAAAGCAGCAAGGAGAATACACTCCTGATTATAAGATACAGTCGTGAAGCAAATTCTTGATAATGAGTCACATTAGCAACTTCTGACAATGGTGTCGTGAACCTGAAATCATGTGCCGACCATGGGCCTTAGCTATGGCTGGCTTCTTAGAGTTTAGTCATTACAAAAAAAGTGGAATGAATGACCAGGCTCAGACAGCCTAGCAATCACTGTGATAAGTGCTTTACCTGCAAGGTATAATCTAGTTTTAGAACCACCCAGTGAGCTAGACAAAGGCAGCCTAGTGTTTCAGCTGAAAAAAGAGAGTAGAATTTGCCCAAAGCACCTAGCTGAAGTTAGAGTTTCTTGTTTACAGATTCTTCAACCTAACCTAATGAAATGCAAATTGGCAGTCATAAACTATATTGCCTACCTCTATGTTGTGAGCAATTAGTGTGGAAAGTGAAACGGGGGAATTGTCTCTGAGCTGGTGATTACTGCGGTCAGGGATGGCTCCCTTCTTCAAAGAGCTGGAATCCCATATGCATTCTCTCCTGCAGAAGGACAATGAGGGTGTGCTGTCGTTAGGAAAATCTGCTCAGTCTTCTGAAGACACTTACTTTGGATCTTCTCACAGCTTTTGGCTTTATTGGTCCTTCCTTCTCTAGCCTCTTCTTCTCTCCCTCAAGGCCTGCTCCATTGTTTGTGGATTCTCCTCCAGGACAGTGGTCCTCAACTTTTGGATTCCTGGATGGCTTGTGTCAATGCAGATACTGGCACTTGCGCCCAAAGCTTCCAATTCAGTAGATCTGGTGTTATAGCCTAGGAGCTGCACTCCTAGGAAACTTGTGGTTGTAGCTGACGCTGTGGGCACATGGTCACAATTTCAGAAGCATTAGGCAAGGGGCTTTACTTGGTCATCTTAATATTTTCAATCATTAATTCATTTACTCATGATTGCCTGAGATGTTACTGAGCCGAGCAATGTGGTCTCAGTTTGCTCTCTATTGCTCTGTGAAAAGTACCAAAACCAACTCGGGGAAGAAAGACTTACAGTCTGTCTGTGAGGGACTTGGGGCAGGAGCTCAAGCAAGAACCTCGAAGCAGGAATTGGAGCAGAGACCTTTGGGGGAACCCAGGACCACATGCCGAAGGGTGGCACTGCCTATAGTAGACTGGGTTCTCCCACAACAATCAATAACCTAAAATAAATAAATAAATAAATAAATAAATAAATAAATAAATAAATAAATAAATAAAAAATAAATAATAAATAAATAAATAAATAAATAAATAAATAAATGCCCCACAGGCCAATCTGGTGGAGGCCGTTTCTCCACTGAGGTTCTCTCTTGCCAGTTTACTCTAGTTTGTATCTAGTTAACAACAATGAAGCTAATCAGCTCAAATGCCTTAGAAATTCATGCATTCCACAGAACCCCTGGGCTTTGACCACCATTCAGCAGTTTCATAAATGCTAAATGGTTTAGTAATTTATGAAGGGGCTCTAGCAGTTTGAGCATGGCAAACACTGCTGATAGGTTTTGCCCTTTTAACCCCTTCCCTCTCCCTTGCTAAAAACCTTACATTCCTAAAGCTAGCCTCCAAGGTCTCTTCCCTTATTTGGCCACTGACTTATTCCAGAGACAAAACACCAAGGTCCACCAATCAAAATTCTTTATTTGGCCAATATGTCCAATCAGGATTTACCAACTCACCCTAGCACAGACTCTCCCCCACCTTCCCCCTTAAAAACCCACTGCAGAAACATCCTCTCTTGCTCTCTTGCTGGTCTTGCTTGCCCTGGCTGCTGCTGCCTTTGCAGTCTCCCCTGGACCCCCTGCCCCTCCGGGGTAATAAGTCTCCTTTGTGCTGAGAATTTGGTGTCTGGGTGTGTCGGATACTGATTCCAAGGGGCCAACCTCCCTTTCAGTCTGGTTTCCCAAATCTCACCAAGCACTCTTCAGCAGGAATGACTTGAATTGCGGACTGTCACTCTCCTGCATGAGGTAAGTCCAGGGGCACCCCTCAATGAAGCTCTTAATTGCGTCTCAGGGGCGTCAAGTCTTGTCACTCATACGCTTATAACCCTGTCAGTTCTGGTTACTACACATAAGCTTAGCTCATTCATGTTTCCTGGCTGTGCCGCTGCTTAAGGGCAAATCACCACTGCTTCTTGCAGCTGCTGCTATCTCCTACAGTATCACGTGATCCGCTCCATGGACGCTGCCCTGCTATCTCCCAAAGTAGACAGCATCTAGAAGTGCCTGATCAGCACCGGAGAGAGCCCTCAGATCCTGTATCGTATCTCCTCAGCTAAAACCCGAAACGTGTTGCTTGTATCTCATTACATCTCAGAATACACAGCAGTACCCCCATCAGTGTCTCCCTATAGTTATATTTCCCATGACTCTATTAGGGCTGCAAAGTGAGACTGGGTGGGTGAGCAAGGTTTGTGATACCCCATACTGTCTTTCCTAATCTAGTGTTCTCACGGGTTCATAACACATGTAGGCACAGTTACACGTCCACATATCAGATCCACTGCACATATTTGAATCACAGAAGGTGGCATGGAAGCTCTCAAAATACTAGAATTCCGCTGTTTTGTTTCCTGCACTTGTATGGTGTTTATTTATAATTCTGAAGCATTTCCAGTGTGCCAAATGTAGTCCAGCAGAGCTAGGGGGCCTTCCTTCCTTCAAATACAACCCCACAGTGTATTTTCCATTATATAAACTGTGCCTGAGTTAAGGGAAGATGGTTTGCAATTCTGGTCTAATTTCTTGCTAGGGGCTCAAGTGTTGAGCCAGCAGCTTTGACCAGTCTTTATCTACTTTTGAAGATGCAGATCTACTGCAGTGTGCTTCTGTCCAAACTGAGGATGTCCTGGGGCCAGTATGAAGGGACTGGTTCTTCCCCACATGTGGTCTGCCTGGAGGGGCGGGGCAGCACATTGAGGACTCAGTGCCACCTCTGAAATAGACTTATTTAGTTATTTAGAATCCTTGAGTATTTTGGTAATGGTTTAGATAGCCTTCAGTTAATTTACCAGATTCTTCCTTTTTTTCCTGATGGGGCTGGGGGGTTGGCTCAGTGGATAAAAGTACTAGCTGCTCCTGTGTGGGACCCAGGTTCAGTTTCCAGTACCTACATGGTCACTCACATCCATCTGTAACTTCAGTTCCAGAGGATCTGAACTGTTTCCTGACCTCCATGGACAGCATACACATATGGTGCACATATATAAATGCAGGCAAAACACTCATACATAATAAATAAGTAAATAGATCTATATAAATCTCTATGATAACTCTGAATTGAAGCAAATGCTAATTATTCTAATGTTCTTAAGTCATCTAAATATTAAGAGGTAAAATAACAATCTTATAAGTCATTCTTATTTCAAATCTGTTAAGTTGGCTACTAGACATTAGGGGAAAGTTGTGTAGGTCTGGTTGTCCTGGAACTTGCCATGTAGACAAGGCTGGTTTTGAACTCATAGAGATCCCACTGCCTCTACCTCTTGATTGCTGGGATTAAAGGAATGTGTTATAGCACCTGGCTGCTGCTGTATATTTTGTCTGTTATGGTAGGACTTGTTCACGCAGACATTTCTGTTAATACAGCAGGGCCATTCTAACACACAGCTTAAAGAGGTGCTGCCACATTCCTGGGAAGACGAGGCTACATGGATGATGGCAAGACATGTCTTTCCTGTGGAAAGGCCAGGAGCCTCCTTTTGCTCTTAATCAGTTTTAGCTTCCCTGGAACACTGGGATTGCTAGACCCAGGCTCAGCATGCAGTGAGAAGGTAGATGGATCCAGAATGAACTCATTATACAGACAGGAAAAACAAAAAACAAAATACAAAACAAAACAAAATCCCAGATGGGTCTCTTGGCTTTTTTCTTTGTTTTGTTTTTGTAGATTTTTTTTTCTTTTGTGTGTCTGTGTGTGAAGGTTGTCTCATGAACGCTTGGCAAGTGCTCTCTGTCAATGAGATGTGGTCCCAGTTCCTGGCTATAGGTTTTGTTTTGCTTGTGTGTGTGTGTGTCTTTAATTTGAGATAAGTTCTTGCTAGGTAGCCCAAGCTGTCCTCTAATTTATTCTCCTCAGCCTCCGGAGTGCTGAGATTGTAGGCATGTGCTACTATGTCCATCTCCTCATCAGACTTTTTGAGAGGCCAAGATAGCTTCTGCAGAGGGAACAAGATTCAAGTCTGAAATGAAATCAAGAGATTTGGACTATGTTATAGAATCAAACAGTTTAAGAAGTTATGTTAGATACATCTAGGACTGACAATGACTGACAAGCTTTAAACCCCTACCCTTCCACCCCCAGTGTAGCTAGAGGAGTCCTAGAGCCCACCTGCAGTCTCACGCGGGGGGGGGGGGTTGAAGAAAGTGATAAGGCCCAGATCAGGTCTCATAGACAGTGGAATGAATGATACACTGACTGATTCCTGACTACATCTCATGAGCCTCATCTACTGTATTGGTTTTATTTTTACAACATAAATAACTTCTTGTGCTTGTTCCAAATTCTATAATAACAGCATTGCCTTGGCACAGCAAGCCTCAGGAGAAGATTCTTTGAGAAATTCAGTGGGGTGTGGACAGGAGGAGATAAAGACAAAGGTATCACCAACTATTCCAGGTGGTCCTTCCAACAATTCTGTCTCCTTTAACCACAGCGGGAAGCTCTCGGGATGAATGCTGTTGTCTGTGGAAGGAGATACAGAGGATTAGACAAGTACCAGGACACAACAGAGCGAGTGACTGGGGAGAGCCATGCCGGCTTCCTTTCTAGCCTGTCCTATGCTGACCACGTGCTTAACCCCCAGAGCGACAGAAGGAGGAAGAGGAATTGTTCTTTCCCAGTAATGACCACTCTTTTGAGGGAAGAGCGGAGTCAGCCAAACTTATCAGCAAACACAACCTTTATCTGCTTCCCAGGCACCCGTAAAGTTGCCTTTAAGATGTCTGGAAGAGGCTGCTGCCAAGCGTTTATTTTTAACCTTTTAATTTAATATCTTACGCTGTTGAAAACAGGACTAAAGATCGCCCACATGTCGGGCAAGTCTTCTTTCAGCAAGCTACATCTCAGCCCATGGCTTTCATTTGTCGAGACCTAGGACAATTAATCTTTTGAATATGTGAAAAGCATAAGATAGCTATAAAAAGCAGCTCAGCCATAGGCCCCTGTCAGAAAGTTCTGAGGTAGTCTCTAGAAAGTAAATCCATGTTCACGGAGTATGTGTTTTAAGAATTTGGGAGCATAAAGAAAATGACTTCAGTGCCTGAATTCTCATGAAGTTTAGCTGAAGCCTGTCAAAACTTCAAGGGTACTTTCAGTCCTGAAATGTTTGATCTCTTTTAAACAAGTACCAGAACTTCTAAAGAGGAAGAAAAGTTTGAGCATGAGAAATTCTTGGCTTTTTTATTTATTTTATTTATATTTTTGGCATTGTAACACGGTATTTTCAGGATTAAAAAGCATCATATTCTAATCTACTCACTCCCGGACATCACAACCTTTTTCCTGACAGGGAAAACCACCCCTGTCCTGTTGGTGGCTTCTTGCTTGACTCTATATGCTGCAGAAGCAAAGAAAAAGGAGCCCAGTGAGACCCCAAGGTCGTCCGCTCTTGCCTTTGTGGCAGTACATGCAAATGACCCAGGCCAATCACTAACCTGTTTTTAAAAGGCCTCCAATCAGAAGGCGTCCAGGCTGCTTTCTGAGTACGGTTGCTGGGGGCAGTTGCACACCACAAGTGCCTTCCCACCTCCCCGACTCTTATCTCCAGCTTTCCATTTTCCTCCTCATTTCCCGTTACCCCCATCTTCTCTTTGTCTTCACTTCCTGGCCGCGTCTTCCCACAATTGGTGGGAGATAACGGTTAGTCCGCAAACAGCCCAGATGTCAGGTAAGTTGCAGGCCCTGGTTCTCTGGGTGTCTGGTCCCCACCTCCATAGGGTCAGGCAGGGGTCAGCGGCACTCCTCACTTTACAGGGCATTTATTTGGCAGTGGGGTCTCCACCAACCTCTGCAAACACTTGAGACCACTTCACATCCCAGGGTGTGACACTTGTGTGCTGGTTAGCAAGTGAGACACTAGAGGGCACCCAGGGGTCGAAAGAGGCAGAAAGTTGTTTGAATGAAAACTGACTCCGGACTGTGTTTTGAGAACTCAGAATTAAATTTTACTTTTTATTTTTTGTAGTCATTTTTTTTTTTTAAAGACCCTCCCGTGTCTGAAAGCCGTGCGGCAGCCAGTTTACAAATCCCTGGGGCTTCCTGTCAGAAGGCGGCAGCTTTTAGGGCTGAGCTGAGATGTTTGAAAGGTGGAGCACTCTTGACCATGAAATATGCTCTCCTCACATGCCGCAGCCTTTCCAAGTTCTGTGCATTAGAATCAGGGATTCCATTCTTCCTGGAGCTGAGCGTGGGGCCAGCGCTGTAAGTAAAGTGTTGTTTTTCTTTGTAAACCAGTTTCTTCCTCTATGGAAAAATGTAGGGGAAAAATTGTGGAGATTCTTTTCTTACTTTCTGCTTTCTCTAGTGGAAAGAAAAGAAATAAACATTAATTGGATTTGTGTTGTTGTGTGTGTGTAAGAGAGAGAGAGAGAGAGAGAGAGAGAGAGAGAGAGAGAGAGAGAATAACTGTCTCTCTTTCCAAGCTGTACAGACATTAAAGGCAGTTAAATACCAATGTAAGATAATAAAATACATCGTGGAGACAACCTGGGGCATTTCATTTAAAGAGAATATGTTTAAATGTGAACTCACTACTTGGTGTTTTTGCCTAAGTAGTGAATCCATGTCTTATAAAAATTAGGGTACTTGTAAGAATTTTAAATGTGTTTATTACTTGTCTTGAGTTATTTCTGAATCACACAATGGGTGTGTGCAGGGGAGCCCGCGTTGATGACATTTTAATGCTTCACAGTCAGGTGTAGCGGCTTTAACCATAAACCATCAAATGCTCTTTGCAGCTTGTTTTCATTACTTAAAAGTGAAATCGGACTCACACACCTAGCTTGTTTCCATGTTTTAAACTTTTGCACCAAACTTGGTAGTATTTATGGAAGGAAAGGGTTACTCCCCTCTTTCCTCCTGCAGAGGAACTGAAATGGGTTGAGATGGTGACTCAGTCAACTTTGTTTCCATTCATCCCCAGAGTCAGCCTTTCTTTCTCCTGAGGAAGGCTGATAGGCGTTTAAAAGGCTTGTGGTGGCCAGTGTCCCAAGGTGTTCCCAGAGTCAGCAGCGACCCTTCTCTTTCACTTCTGCCCATTGGAGACGACTTAGATTTCGAAGCAGACTGGACGGCTGGATTCAGGAAGCCATGAATCATGTCACCAGAAACGAGCTGCAGACTTTAAACTCCGTTCAGCATGTGGAAGCGGCAGAGAAATGACCTGTCCAGACAAGCCGGGGCAGCTCATAAACTGGTTTGTCTGCTCCCTGTGCGTCCCTCGACTGTGTAAACTCTGGAGCAGCCGGCGTCCCAGGACCAGACGGAACCTCTTACTGGGCACTGCCTGTGCCATCTACCTGGGCTTCCTGGTGAGCCAGGTTGGCAGGGCCTCCTTCCAGCATGGGCAGGCCACGGACAGGGGGCCACCCCACAGCCGCGACAACTTCAAGGTACCCTTCCCGGAGATCCCCTTGGATGGTACCCTGGCCCCTCCAGAGTCGCAGGGCAATGGGAGCACGCTGCAACCCAACGTGGTGTACATTACCCTGCGCTCCAAGCGCAGCAAGCCTGCCAATATCCGTGGCACGGTGAAACCCAAGCGCAGGAAGAAGTATGCAGTGGCATCTGTAGCCCCTGGTCAGGAGGCGCTGGTTAAACCATCCTTTATACTGCAGGACGCTGTACCGGCAGCAGATGCCGAAGTACCTGCCTATGTTCAGGGTTACCTGACAAAGGTTGGGGAACGACCCTGGAGGGTGCTGCGTGGTCCTGGAACCAGAACTGGGGGTTCAAATTTGCGGCAGCCTGGGACGCGGGAGAGCAACATCAGGATTTACAGTGAGAGCGCCCCCTCATGGCTGAGCAAAGAAGACATCCGCATAATGCGCCTGCTGGCTGATGGTGAGGTGGTTAGCATCCTGCCATCCTTCTCTAAGAGTGGTGCCCGCTTGCTGGTGTTGGAAGGCAGGACCTCGGGCTCTGTGCCTGGCTGCGGGCCTAGCCCCTGTGGGCTACTCAAGCAGCCCCTGGACATGAGTGAAGTGTTTGCCTTCCACCTGGACAGGATTCTGGGTCTCAACAGGACCCTGCCATCTGTGAGCAGGAAATCAGAGTTCATCCAAGGTAACAGATTCACTTATTTGCAGCTGTTGGAGATTTGGGATCATTTTCTCTTTTCCCTCACTCTCTCTAAATGATTTTTCCCCACCCACGTTTCCCTTTTGGACAGCAGCGGCAGCAGTAGCGTTGTCTTTCCATATGCGTGGCATTCTTTCTCCCAGTCTGGTGATGTTAGAGTTCCAGCGCATGGCTGTGCTGGGCATGTGAGGGTAAGCCTACACTGTGCAGTCTCTGCTGTCCATTTCCCTTGCTGAACTTTTCTGTGGCATATTAAATATTAAATCTAATTAAAGCCAATGACAATTTGCCTGATGACAAGAAGCCAGGGTGGAAGTACAGAATTTGCTCACAGTTCTGCATATTATTAGGTTTCCATGGAAACTTCCTTCCAAGGACGATTTAAAGAGTAAGAGGGGGCTAGAGAGATGGCTCAGTGGTTAAGAGCACTCCATGCTCTTGCAAAGGACCGAGGTGGAGTTTTGTTCTTCACACACACATGGCGGCTCTCAACAGCCGGTAACTCCAGTTCAAGGGGATCCAGCAGTGCCTTCTGACCTCTGCAGGCACCAGGCACGCATGGGGTACATTTGCACACATGAAGACAAACACTTCACATACAATAAAGATTCAATTAAAAAAAAAAACGAGTAAGAGGAAACTGAATTATCTTTCCATAGTAAAGAGAATCTTTGCCAGAGGTTCAGACAGAACTGACCACACAAGAGCCAAGTCTTTTACTTTCTCTGTCTCTGATGGACTCAGCCTCTCTATATTTAATAAATAAAGAAAATAAGGTGAAATCATTGATGTACTTAGAATGTAGCCACGTGACGTCTTCAAACTTCATTGTTTACGGCGTAATTTTCAAAATTGTGTTTTCCTGGAGCACAAAGGTAGTGTCTGGGGCATGTGGCCACTAACTGAAGTACAAGGTCACAGTGCTGGTCTCTGGGAATGATCATGCCACATAGAGGATACTCTCTGAATAAGGATGCCATGTCAGGGTTGGAATCTGAAGTATACTCAGTTAGTGACTTGTATTGGAATGTAGAATAATCCATACATTACAAAATAAATCCAGGCTGAAATGTTATAGTCTCTCTCTCTCTCTCTCTCTCTCTCTCTCTCTCTCTCTCTCTCTCTCTCTCTCTCTCTTACCTCAGCTATGAAATGGCAATATTGCTCACTTCATGCAGTTGCTGGTAGCTCACACATGGAAAACAGTTCATGGCACAAACTAAACCTTCAATAAGTGTTGGCTACTGCTGTTATTACACTAAGTACATGAAGTACCAAGTCCATTGAGTTGCTCTGAGCCTTCAACCCTCAAAGGTCATTTTCTCTTATGAAAAAAACTAGCAATAAAACTCTTGCTCTCTTGACTCTGCCTTATTTGTGCCAGGATTCTTCTTGGATATTTGGTTCTGTGCCTTGGGTTCCTAGCATATCTCCAAACTAAGATTCAGTTTGAAGAAATCCCTGGCATGGTCCCCTCTCCATTCATACCTAAGCGGCAGTTGAAATAAATCAGGAGGGTCACAGTCGCAGCTCAGTGTGATGAGTTAAATTCCTAGGATTTCATATCAAATGGCTCCAGTGCTTGCTTTGTTTTCTCTTCAGTCTCTTCTCCCTGTGGGTTTTTAGAGTCATGAAGTCAGGCCAGCTTCCTCGGGAGCCTCTGAAATGACTCACATGGAGCTGCACATCACCTCATACATGTGAGTTGTTGCAGTGAGGCAGGCAGCATGAAGAGACCAGTTCTGGCATGCAATGGACACTCTCAGGATTCTACTTTCTATGTTACTTTGTTCTCCTGATTTCCACTGAGTATGAATTTCCTCTGTCAGGACCTCCCATTCTTCTCTTAGCTCAAACTTAGTTTTACATGCACAGGTCTGAGCTCTGAAGAAGATCTGGCTCATTCATTTTGTGCCATCATTCCCTTCCCATTACTCTCTATGTCTGGGAGGCAATATATTTCCTGTATTCTTTATTGTATTCCTGGATCTTATTGGAGTGTATAATAGACTGCAGATACTCAATGAACGTGTCAGATGAATGTAGGAATTCCTTCTTGCCTTGTTCCTTTGATGCTAAATAGTAAATCTGTATCTGCCTCCAGCTTCTAATGTAAGGACAAGTATTAGTATTTTTATATTAGATCTGGACTGGGGTTCATCTAGAGGCCTCTTAAAAAGTTCTTTATGGAGGCTAATAACAAATGTTCATGGTAATATCCTCACAGTACAAATAGTAAGGTTTATAGATGTACTGTGCTGAGTACAATCAGCATGATGTGTTGGCATTATGCTAGCATGATTTGATGATGGGTTTTCTGTAGGAGGAGCAATAGTGTTTGTTTAGACAATATGTTTTGGTCTAGAAATACATCTTTTTATATGGAGGAGAGAGTAGGTAGTTAGCCCATCTCATACATAATCTATCCTAAATGTTGTTTCTATTCTCTAACTTTTAATTGTGGTTATGAAAATTACATTTACATCTAGTACAATGAAGGCAACTTGTCTGTAGTGCAGTTAAGTGTATGTAGCTGTTTGGGTTATCTCATGAACTCTTTCCAAGAAACTTATGCAGTTGGCATTTTTTAAAACCTTAATTTGAGATGAAAGAAAAGTAAGGCTTTTTAGGGTTAAAAAAGGAGAATGAACTATTGAGAGCATAAAGAATTCAAGCTCCTTTTTCTCCATATTTTTGTCCTGAATTTCCAAGTCTTTCCCATTTCCACCAACCAGCTTCTCTAAACAAACCCTTTAAGGAGTCATGTGGTATGCTTTTTTCTATCCACATTCTTAGCAATTATAAACTTGTTATTTAATACAGTTATCACAGGTGACCAACACTCACACACACATACAGACTGGGGAGACCTCTTTTCCAAGAAAACAGCTACTGCCACCATAACTGAGACTCACTGAATGTCGCTTCTTACCAAGCATCATTTTGTTTTAAGAACGGAGTCTCCATTATCACATTAAGTCCACATAAGAATTTTCAGAGGTGCACTCAAGTCACAGGACTTTGGAACTCCTTGATATGAAATTGAAGGATATGGAGATTGAAACCTGGAGTAAATAGTACTTTGATTAGAAGCACATGAGTATAAAAGAATATAAAAGGGATGCGTGACGTTCCTAGGGAGATGCAAAGGAGAAACCTGAATGATTTGTCCACTCTTTGTCTCTCAGCTAAAGCTCTCTATTGATTCAGTCCAATGATAGGAGGGTCCAAATTACAGATACATCTCACCTTACAATAATTTTATGTACTGGAATTAGAAGACACACTTAATATGGTTAACATGTCCCATCTTAAGCATGATTAAGTAGCTCCCAGGAACATTTGCATTAGCCAATAGCTGGGTAAAATCATCTACCACAAAGTCTGTTTTGTAATGAAAGCTCATACACACAGAGAGATGTGTGTTTCATACACGTGATGGGATGTAAAACACAATATCCAAATAATGCCTGCATTATAGTGTGCTAGCAAGTGTTGATTGTCTACCTTCATTTACCTTCACAGTCAGGTGGCTAACCTGGGCTCAATGTTACCACCTTCCATTTCTAGAAAACATCATCATATATCACTAGTCCAAGGAGAGATCAAAACTCAGAATTCAAAATATGCTTTCTATCAAAGACTCTTATGTCATCATCCTAAAGTTGAAAAGTTGTAAGTTAACTTGAGCCATGGTACAGGGACTGTCAATACACGGACTATCTTCAGTATATTTTTTTTCAAGATTAAAAAAATTAAATTATATGCATAGATGCATCTGAGTATTGGCTTATGGATGTAGGTGTAGTGCCCTCAAGCATCCAGAGCAGGGCACTGGATCCCCTGGAGCTGGAGGTACCTATGATTTTGAACTGCCTGGCATGGGTGCTGGAGATGGAACTGGTCTTTCACAAGGGTAATATGTGCTTTTAACCACCTCTCCAGCCCTGTCTTCACAATTTTAAAAATTAATGAAAGTAATAGCGATTCAATCATCACAGAGTTATTAGCTCAGCTTACTTCTGGACCAGCTCTTGAATGTAGAATGATACATTTTAAATGAATCTCTTTGGACATAAAAATACACATTTGAAATCAGTGGACTTGCCAGCATTTATAACCAACCATGTTCTGAAATGCTGCAAAGCTATTCTAGAAAAAGGAGAGAGTATGTATGGGCATGTTTGTAATTAGGTAGGGAATGACAGCAACGTGCCACCATACAAGTCATTATCATGGGCACAGACTCCTGTTCTATGATTCTCTTCGAGGGAAGTCCAAAGATAAAGCATCTAGGGACCTTTAAAAAAGATCCAGTTTTTGGATCCTCTTTAACCCCATAAGATTAAAAAGGTATAAACCTCTGAGGGAAGAGAGAGTTTGGCTAGCCATGCCTAGGAAAAAAGAGAAAACTGTGCAGTGGCTGATGGCTGGTAGACCATGTAACACTTGTTAGGACCAACATGGCCAACTGGGATGACCCATAAGTGTCCGTTACTTCATTATTAAGATATTGGCAGCTGTGTACTTGCCTAACGAGCACAATGCCCTTGATTCAGTCCTAAGTACCACAAACAAACGGATCAAATAAAGTATCAGTAACATCTGTTATATAGAATTGGAAATAAATATAATAGACGAGATATCACATGTGCTACAGGCACTGTGTGATGCCTAACAGCAACATCTTTGTGAATGCATCTTACTGCATCTGACACCTTGACAGACGTGGGAAATCACATATAAGGACAGAAAAGGGTAGAAACCCCTGTTGGGGAAAATCCCCTCCCATTTCTGGAATTCCTTGTTTTTCTCTACCTTAATCCATGAATAATCCTTTCCTTTGTTAAAGTTTGTCTATGAAATCAGTTATCTAAAATCCTGAGGGTCTTCCCACGTCTTGAGAAACCGACACCCACCCTTGGGTATGTCCTTCTGTCATTTCCTTAATAAACCCCAACTTGGTTTTGTAAAAAAAAAAAAAAAAAAAAAAAAAAGAAATATAAAATGATATTTTTTTCAGTAATATTCAACTGGTCATCTATAAAGACCTGGTGCCAGACTATATGCAGTATATAATGGAGTTGTTAGCCATGTACATAAGACAACTTACGACCACGCACCTGGCGTCATGATGCATGTGGGAAACCCCGTATAAGGACAGAAAAGCCACACTCCCAGCCCCTATTACTTTGATTTTAAGCAGGGAAATTCTGAATCTATATAAGGTTATGAATTTTTCTCCAAGCCACATGGCTAGTGACTCGTGGAGATGGAACTTGTTCCTGATTCTTCACAGGCTAATTCTTCCCCAGGTTTCTTCTGTAAGTCAACACTGTGTTTTAAATTCTATCTGGGACAGTTATAGGATAATGACCAAACTGTACACATTTTAGCATGATAGTTTCTGATTGTGCTACCATGTCAACACATTTATTTTCTTTTTCACTTCAACAATACAACTCTGACAATGTCTTTGCTCAAGGGAAGAAGTATTGATGTTCGCTCTGAGCACTGCTACACTTATTTTTAAATGCAAGCTAAAATTCTAATATTCAACAGATTTGCTTGTTTAGTGTGAACATCTGCATATGAAAATATGCTTGAACATGTTAATTTGCTTTCTGTCTCTCTTTTCTTACACAAGACTCTCAAATTATTACAAAGGTCACCAGATACTGCGTGGTGTTGTGTTGATATATTCAGATGACTTTTTGAAAAAATATTTAAAAATATTCATGTAGGCTAAGACAAAGCAGATAGTGACCATGCAAAAGTCAATACATTTTAAAAGGAAACCCAGGGTTGGGCAAGGTGGCTTAGCAGGTAGGTAAAGGCATTTGCTGTTAGGCCTGACGACCTGAACTTGATCTCTGGAAATCACACAGTGGAAGGAGAGAAACAACCTCTGAAAGTTGTCTTTTAACTTCAACAAGAGCCCTGGTATGTGTGTGTTCTCCCCTCAAATGAATGAATGAATGGATGAATGAATGAATGAATGAATGGAAACCCAGTGCCCTCTGTGACCTCTGAATTAGCAGCTTCGCCAAAGCTTCTCAGGAGTCTACACATTACTGGGAATGGGTCTCAGGAACACCATTTGGGTATCATTTAAGCACCTAGCTATTTTTCATACCCAGCATGGAAGATGCATTATGTATGCTTTATTTTTAGGATGCTGTTTTACTGCCATGGGGCTGTCATACTGAATTAAGGTAGGCTTGTTCCAAAAAATTCTGTGCAGTAAGCTGCTTAGATGACAAACTGCAGGCACCCCCCCAACTCCCATCTAAATTCATCGTGTATCCCCAGGTACTCACTCTTTCCCAACTTGCGTTGCCCCTTCTCATTACAGAGCAGGAGAAATACATTGTGTGATTTTTTATTTTCCTGTCTTCTCAAGTTTCCTGGATCAGCCTGGGGAGTCCTAGCTGATGGTGTATCTATCTGCCAGAGTGGAGGGATGGCAGCTTTACTTTTTTCTGTTGTTGCAGGGGTCAGGTAGAGATGGAATCCATTCCTTGGAGTTTTGAGAACTCCTCCACAACTTGGAAACACAGTGGTTCTGAATTCTGCAGACTTCCATCATGTCTGCAAACTTTCTTAACATATTCATTTAGGGAGTGTATAATCGTGTTTTATTCTTAAAATTTTTGCTCAAAAGCACATTGTGTTCTTTATCAGAAAAGCCCCAAGGCTATTTCTTTAGTGATCAAATTGAGCTGACCAGCTTAATACTTGCATTCATTTGGGAACAAAAGTTTACTGAGCATCCTTCCCAAGCATCACTGGCTGGCTGCAGTGTTTGCCTACTACATACCTTCTCAGACATACTGGAGACCTGGCAACCTTCTCCTACGCATCCAGAATTTCTTCCTTTATCTCATACTGGGCTAGGACAGAAGCGATAGTGAATGGTTGTCATGGTATTCACACTGTAAACATGTGCTTCAACTCCATGCAATTCTACCCCTTCTCTAGGATCATATTTATCTCTATTGCTTTAACAAATGTTTGTTGAGCACCCGCTTTATGCCAGTCCCTCTTCCAGTCCTTGGGGCTGCACCCCTATACAACATAGTTTAGGGTGATTGTCCTTGTGGATCTGATGTCATGGAATCTTGTGAGAGTAACTCTTACTGCCACTGATGGCAGGCTTCATGAGGCATCCCCCTGAGCTCAAGGTCAGGGCCTCTCTCTGTATGACCTGAATGTGTTACAGCTCTGGGTTGGTGGAGAGGCTGCACGGGTTCACTAGGACCAGATAGCCTTCCTTACCTTAGTTAAAGGGCAATGCTTGGGACGTCAGCACAATTGGGCTGTAATCAGCTCAATCTATTGGCATTTGATTTTGTCTGTGAAGCACGGTCCCAGAACAGGGGAAGGGAGTAGGATTTCTAAATCAAATAGCTGTGTAGCTGAGTGTATATTCTGGCAGTATATACTGCCTGAGTTTGATTCTTAATTCAATCACTTACTGAGCCTTTTTTTATTACCATAATAATGATGATGATTAGAATAATAATATTTATAATAACATTTAATCTGGCCTTCATATTACAATTGATTCAACATATATATCAAATCGATAGATATAACTGATACATAATTGATCAACATATATAATGTATATAATTGATATCTATAAATATAATAATTAACTATCTATATACTCAAATATTTATTATAGTACCTACTGCATTGTTTTCATTTAGTTTCTGACCTGATTTAGCATCTTGTGGTATGCTTTCTAGATCTCTAGATTTTTACTTGAGATCAGTAAATGGGCACCTACAATTAATTCAAAGCAAGTCCTGTAACTGGCAGGGGATGTCTCTAATTTTTGGAATGAGAACACTTTCCATTCACTAGCTCATTAAGTCCTAAAAGAGTCTCATGCACATGCTATTCTCATGGTACAGATTTCCTGTAGGGAAACTGAAACTTAAAAGGTAACATGGGTCCCAGATGATGCCTAGTGAAGTTGAACTACAGATGTGAGTGGGGAGGATTCGTTAGCCTCATCCTTCATCATCCTGCCTTGTGACCTCTGTGGTCAGTTATTTCACAGGAGGACCTCCAGTGATGGCACCCACATTCCTCAGCCATTCAGATGGCAACCTCCTTTCAATAGCCTTATTTTCTTGTCTGTCCTGAGTGTAGCCCTGATGCCTTCACAGTTCATCTCATATCAGTGGACTGAGGTCAGTAGGTGTGTGTGTGTGTGTGTGTGTGTGTGTGTGTGTGTGTGTGTGGTTTCCACTCCACCTTTCTTGTTCCTGAGTTCTCTAGCATCATGGATGTGTGAGTCAAGTACCAGGTGGACAGAATGAGGACATGGAAATCTTTGTACATCCCTAGAACGTTCCTCAAGCTTCTCTCTAATCCTCATTCATTTGCAGGGGGCCATTGAAACGGAAGTTTCCCAAGGTCTCATGGCAGCTACATTTTTATTCTGAGTCTGTTAGCTAGGACTTAGGTCGTAAGAGTTATTCAAGAACTTTGGGAGATTATGAAACAAATCATTAGTATATCACAATTGTTTTTTGCATTGATTCAGTTGTGTGTGTGTGTGTGTGTGTGTGTGTGTGTGTGTGTGTATCAGAGGACGACTTTCAGGAGTTGTTTCTCTTCTTTCACAGTGTGATCCAAGGCTCAGGCTCAGGTCATCTGGCATGCACTAGGGGTGCTTTAACCCACTGGAGGTGTCTGCTGCCCCTAACTGTCTCTTACATGTCACTGTAGGTAGAGTAGGAGCTCGGTTGGGTGTAGGAAGGCAGACAGCCTGAACGGCTCATGAAGGCAGTTTGTACTCAGGAAAATGCAAATCGTTTTGAACTGGAGATTGCGGATTGGGGGGATGAAGCAAGGCATGTCTTCTTAGAGGGGCAGTTTGTTCTTTATCCTGTCAGGATCCCGAGCTTCGTCTTCAGCACAGGTTTAGAGAAGGGAGTGACGTGGTTGGACTTGTCTTCCAAGGTTACTCTTGTCAGGAACTCATGTCTCCTTTGACAGCTTGAACCTAAGACTCCCCAGACTAGGTTACCCAAAGGCAAGGAGGGCATCACCTCCAAACTGTGATTGTTTGTAGAGCCTGCCACCCTTACCACATCATCACTACCCTCAGAAGCCAATTTGATCCTGCATTTTGTTAAACAATTTTTTTCATTTATTTTACATACCTACCACAGTTTCCTCTCCCTCCTCTCCTCTTGTCCCCTCCCCACCCAACTCCCATCTCTCCCCCTCCCCATCCACTCCTCCTCTGTCTCCATTCAGAAAGGGGCAGGCCTCCCATGGGCTTGAACAGCATGGCACATCAAGTTGAGGCAAGACTGAGTCCTCTCCCTGTATCAAGGCTGGGCAAGGTAATCCAGCATGAGGAATAGGTTCCCAAAAGCCAGCTAAGTGCCAGGGACAGGTCCTGATCTCACTGCTAGGAGCCTTACAAACAGGCCAAGCTGCACAACTGTTACACATATGTACAATGCCTAGGTTGGTTCCCATTTTTTCTCTTTCTTTCTTTCTTTCTTTCTTTCTTTCTTTCTTTCTTTCTTTCTTTCTTTCTTTCTTTCTTTCTTTCTTTCTCTTTCTCTCTCTCTCTCTCTCTCTCTCTCTCTCTCTCTCTCTCTCTCTCTCTTTCTTTCTTTCTTTCTTTTGAGACAGGGTCTCTCTACATAGCCCTGTTTGTCCTGAAACTTACTGTGTAGACCAGTCTCGCCTCAAGCTCACAGAGATCCATCTGCCTCTGCCTCCCAAGTGCTGGGATAAAGGTGTGCGCCACCACACCCAGCCTGATTTCTGCATTTTAAAATAAACATCGTGACAGGAAGAATCTAGAGCCTTCCCTTTGCGTAGAGACTCTCAGGGAGTGGATATTCAGGGTAGCTCCATAGGCAAGCTTCCGAACTATGGGTAATTTTAAAAGTTGATGGTTCAGATCGCTTAGGCAGGTCACGATGGACAAGTCATAGGCATTCTTCTCTGTTCCCAGGCTCCACACTTCCCTGAGAAGTTAATGCTTGATGAAACAGTGGGATGAACTGAGCTCTGTTCAACCCAGAGAAAACGAGCTGTGAAGTGAGTGATAGTTACCTGAATACACAGGCATGTGGGTTTTTTAATTTAATTTTTGCTTGCAGAAGAGGTCTAAATTACCTAGAAATCTAATGCCTCTTTAATTTTAGTTTTAGGTGATAACTGTGTATACTTATGGGTTATAATTTGCTGCTTTGGAGGGGCCTGGTTCAATCAGGCTAATTAAATCCGTCACTTCAGTTACTTGGTATTTCTTCATAATAAAATCATTTTAGCTTTGCAGTCGTCCCCCCACCCCGCCGCCCAGTTTTAAAAGCAGTTTTGCAATACACAATGCGTTCTTATTTTAGTCACCATTCTGTGCAACCGATCATCATTTTTAAAAATGCTCCCTTTCTCTCTCTCATGTGTAGGCACATGGGTGTGCTCTCACCCACGTGCTCACATCCTTTGTGTCTTCCTCTCTTGCTTTCCACTGTGCTCTTCAGAGACAGTGTTTCTCACCAAGTCTGACACTCATTGTTTTGGCTAGATTAGCTGGAGCTCCCTATCTCTGTCCCCACCCCTACCCCCACCCACAGCACTGAGGCTGCAAGCTTGTTCAGCCTCACCCAGAACTTGTACAGCACGTACCTTATCCATTGAGCCGTTCCCCCTCCCCACCATGAGATTATTGAATCTTCTTTGTCCCATCTAACTGAAACTTCAAATTCTTTTTTTTTTTTTGTCAACATGGCCCCGCAAGTAGTCCTTCTCTTCTCACTAGACTCTAGCAGCAAACAGTTTATCCTTTTCAAAGAGTCCAAATAATTTAGAGTCTACATATGGGATCGAACAGTATCTGTCTTTGTCTTTCTGTTTATCTGGCTTAGCACAAGTTCCCCTGTTTCATTCATGTTGTCCCGTGTGACAGCATTTCTTCTCGTGTAGATGGAATAGTATTCTGTCTTGGAGTGTGGTAGCACAGGATGGCAGTCTTGCAGGCTGCCTCCACTCCTTGGCTGTAGTGGATGGCGCTTCAGGGAACATGGGAGATTCTGATTCATTCCTTGGACAGTATCTACAAGTGGGGTTGCTGGATCACATTCTCCTCTCAGTCCTCTGAGGACTCTGCATACAGTTTTCCACAGTGGCTGTATTCATTTTTGTGTTCACCAACAGCATCTGAAGTTTCTCTTTTCTCCAGGCCTTTGCCAGCACTTGGTTTTCATAGTAGTAACAGACATTCTAATAGATGTATGACAATGTCTTCCTATGTTTTAATTGACATAGAAATCTATTTCCAGTCCCCCAACCCACCACTTGGCTAGTTTTGTAGCATCTATACATACGGAAGCTGTGTCATCTGATGTCTCTACCCTTTCTCCTTTCAAATGAAGAAACCTTATAAAACCGGATGAAGATTTGTTTTCTTTTAAGACTCAGCAGTGCCGGCGTTTGTTTCGCTGGGTTTACACAGTCTTACAAGATGGGTTGAGAAAGTTCTTTCTGTGCATCTTGGGTAGGTTAGTATCTTCCTACATTAGAGACAGACAGACACACACACACACAGAGTCAGAGACAGAGATGGACAGAGACAGACAGACAGACACACACACTGAAAGAGAGAGAGAGAGAGAGAGAGAGAGAGAGAGAGAGAGAGAGAGAGAGAGTGTTAGCAGTACTCATACTCATAGCATGCTAGGCAAGAGATCTACTAGTGAGCTCAAACCCCATTCTTTAGTATTTTGAGATAATGTCTCTTTCATGCAGCTCAGTCTGTCTTTAAAACAGTAATACAAACCAGGCTGTCATGACCTCAAAATGCCTTAACCTCTATTTCTGTATGTTGGAATGAGGTGGGCACCACCACACCCAGCACCCATCTATAATTTTTGAAAAGATGAATTTTTAATTTTTATTATGTGTAATCTTGTGTCCCTATGTTTGTATGACACATATGTGCTGGTACCCTTGGAGACCAGAAGAAGGAAGATTCCTGGGAGCTGGAGTTGTAAGAGTTTGTGAGCTGCCAGATGTAGATGATAGGAACTGGGTTCTAGTCCTCCAAAGGAGCAGCAAGAGCTAAATGACGGGGCTGGAGAGATGGCTCAGTGGTTAAGAGCATTGGCTGATTTTCCAAAGGACCTGGGTTCAATTCCCAGCACCCACAAGAAGCTCACAACTGTTTGTAATTCCAGTTCCAGGGGATTTGACACCCTCACACAGACATACATGCAGGTAGAACACCAATGTACATAAAATAAAAATAAATAAAACATTAAAAAAAAAAAGGAGCTAAATACCGAGCCATCTTTCCAGCTCCAAACCCTGCTGTGCCAGGCACTTGAAGGATAATGGAGTTGATAGGACTTAACGAATCTTCATACCTAGACTCTTTTGACATGACCATTGGAGCAGCAGGCACAAACACCTTACTGCTTTTCTGCACTGGGCAACCTGTAGTATAAAGCTTTCTGTTGGTGACTTGCTGGTGCTTGTGATGGAGCCCATGGAATTCGTTTCCTCCAGTGAAGATGCTCCCCTGGCTTGGACTAGCCCATGTTTTCTTTCCTGGATCTGTAGAGTTATGCTTAGTGAAAGGCTCTGAGCTGGACTGTTACTTCCTTTTAGTCTCATTCACAAGGAGTCTTGGACCTTGGCCCATGCGATAGAAAGGGCTTTTGATTCACAGCTCAGAACACTTTTGCTTATTCTTGTCTGGTGATAAATACAGGCAGACATTCACACTCCACCAGCATGCTTGGCCTGCCCCTACAGTGTAGCAAAACCAGTCCGACAGTGTTTAAAGTGATGGGAATTTAATACATGTAGACAAAGGAGATTGTTCAGAGCATGCATTCTTGGTTAATTTTCATGTCCATCTTCCCCAAAGAATATCTTCTTTGTGCTGTTGAGTAAAAAATAAAATAAAATAAAATAAATGACTTAAGAGAACATCAAAATTCTGAGGAGAGATTCAGATATTGGAAGGAAGGAGTTTTACTGGCAACCTCATTTTTAAGACAGCTGTGTAACCTTTAATTCACACGGACATCCTCACATCCATCAAAGGCTGCTTTCCAACCGCTCTGACAGTTAGAATTTTATCTCTTCACCATTAAGATTTCTCCGGAGAGCACAGCACTGTATCATTTTGACAAATCTGAATGGGAGGAGATGAACACCGCTCATCTCGAAAACACTCCAGGGCGATTGCCTTTAACCGGGCTCCTGTTTTCAGAGACCATTTCCCCGTCATCACTCAGATCTATCCATGTTCCTTTACTCCCCTTCAAAGCTATATTTTATATAAAGTGCAACTCTCCCCTCAATGGCACTCCCTGCTCTGGGATCTGCCGCTCCACTGACAGATATTCTTCCCTGTGAGGGTCACGCACACTCAGGTACAGCGGGAGGACTAACTTCAAAGATGAGAAAGGCCCCATGCTCCACTCACCAACCAGGGAGCTGCAGATCACTAGCTTTCTCTTTTCTCTGGGAATCCCTTTCCCTGACAGGAAAGGAAAGAAGGTCTTTATGTTTTGCTGAGGAAACATGCACAGCTGTGGAGAAAAACCAGTTGTGCTTATCTGCTGAACCACCTTTGGCAGTTAGAGGATGACTTCTTATATTTTTGGTTGTGAGCCTAGCCTTTAACGGCTGAGCCATTTCTCCAGCCTGAGGATGACTTCTTAATGATCGCAATAGAAAGTATATTAAGTGACCAAGTATGGTGTGCGCCCGTAATCTCAGCATTCAGGGGGCTGAACCAAGAGGAATGAGGGTTCACTTCCAGCTGTGGCTACAGCTGAAAACCTGCAGCTGGGGGATGGGAAGAAGCCATGAGTTGTGGTGATGTGCACTTAATCCCAGCACTTGGGAAATGGAGGCAGGCAATCTCCGTAGGTTTGAGGCCAGTCTGATCTGCATAACAGGCTCTAAGCCAGTCAGGGCTGCATAGTGTGGCCATGCTTCAAACAAACAAACAAACAAACAAACAAACACAAACAACCCCTCCCCCCAAAAAAAAAACATCAAAGAATTTGGTGATCTATAGAAGAGAAATGGTAAACCCATGGGCAAGTAAGAGTTACAGCTTGTGGCTAAAATGGCCCGCTACCTAATTTGATTTCATCAACTGATTTCTGCAATTCTATATGGTGTTGCCTACATTTTATATGCCCGAAAAACAATAAAAACATTGATAATATTACTACAACACTTGAAAATCAAATGGAATCCACACTTTAGTGTTTACAATAAAACCGTATTGGCTTAGTCACAACCAATTGTCCTTTTACTGTCTGCCACTCTTTTGTGTCACAGTGACACCGAGCCAACAGATAACTGAATGGCTGTGGTGGAGACCACGAGGCTAAACACACTCCAAGTGTTTACTTGCTGCTCTTTGCGCAGTGTGCAGCCACTGGGTTTTATTACTGTAATACAATTGCAGCCGTGCTGCTTAAATATTTAACTGTAAGATAGGCAGTTGTGCTATAGTATTTAGTGAAATAATTATTAGGGTCTGTATATATGAAATGGTCCAGTTTTTTTCCTTTGTGTAATTTCTGTTTCTTTATCCTGGGAAAATTTAAGTTCCATGAGAGCAAAAATAAAAGTTGATACCTATTTGTTTATAATTTAGCTTCAGTCTCTAAAACCCTGCATGACATAGAGTAGTAGCTCAGTAAACACCAAAGGTTGGCTGAAGGCTGGTGCACTATGAGGCTGTCGAAGGCTCATATGTAGAAAAGCTGCTATAAACCATTTCTTGGTTACGTGTTTATGCTAAACACTAGGATGGTGATTTTATTTATTTGCTTTATCTTTTTCTTTCATTTAATTTATATATGTCAACCTAAAAAATATACCTGTTAGTGAGGTATAATGTTCAAATCAGGGTAGACCTATCTCTATCATGCCGATCTTACACAGTGGGTGGCTGCAGACAGCAATTATATATTTAATATGTCCACAAATTTCTAGGAAGGGATTTTCAATGTTTGCACCAGATAGAAGTGATAAAAGTTTGAGGAAGGATTTTTCTTTTGAATGCACAGTCTTATTTAATGGCAGCGAAGTCAGTTTACAAAGGTACACAGTCACTCCCATGTTGCAGGAGGCGGGCTTGGAGAGGCTTTGTTCCCTGCCCAGCGTTACAAAGCCACGAAGTCATAGACCAGAGAGCAAAAGCTCTGTTGGGTTCTATAAGCTTCAGCCACGAGTTAACCATGTTCTCTTCCTGAATGTCTACAGCTTTTTATTTATTCAGGTAAGAGTGAGAGGGGCAGGAAAGTTTAGAAAACAAAACCTGGTGGTTTGTGGGCTGCGGATGAGTGTGTTTTTCTTAGCTATACATTCTCGTGTAGAATTTGCTTCATTGCCAGAAATGAGGAGATCTCTTTTATTTAGTTAGTTTTATAGTAAGGCATGGGTACTCTTAAAGATGAGGAGATAGCCTAGAAGGTTTCTTTGACTTCTTCTTGCTCCTCCCAGGGCTGGGGTTGTACAGGAAGCTGCTGCCTGCCTGTCCTTTGTAGGGACTGTGCTGTGACATGCAGTGTTAGACTTTAGTTCCCTTTGAACACTTCCTTGCTCTGAGACGAAAAGTGCTGTTTCTGAGTCACAGTGTCAAGGACACTGGCTTACAGACTCTCGCCGATCAGGTGTCTTGTGTGTTTGCCTCTGAAAGCGGTGTGACATTTTCTGTTCATATTTGGTGACACAGGCCTGATTTGTCTTTTTCACATGATAGACAGATCTTGCATGGGTTTATTTCTCTTAAAAAAAAATCAGCACAGTATTTGGGGTGGTCACAGTTTTTCTTGATCTTCTTCTATCTTAGAATGGAATTAGGTCTCAGGAGCCCAGTTGCTTAGTAAAAAGAAATAGAAAGGAGGAATGTAATGGTAAAAATGATGATCCTTTGGGTCAGCTTGAGGTTCCTTTCTTTTCTTAACTGAGTGTCGGTGACTGTGCTGTATTCTGTATAAGCTGAAGACCTTCCTCATGCTCTGCCCTACACTGTTGGCGAAATGGAGAACAAATTTTCTTTGGAACAGGCTGGGATGGGGGCAATTTGAGAGACTGAGTAAGTTCATGTACTTACTGGTGTGCCACCAGCTTCAGAACAGGTCAAGCAGCTGCCTGTTTCCTGCAGATAAGAATGCTGTGAGACACGAGCAAGAAAGGTTGAGTTGCTAGCTGGGCAAAGCAAGTTGTAGATTCCGAACATCCGAGCCCGTTTCAAAGGGCTTTCAGAAATTCCCAGGGCATGTCTGGACATTCCGGTCAGAATTCCTTAGGGCTCTATTGTTCAGGCTTGTTCAGAATGAGTTAAAGGGGCTTTTTAGAGGTTTATAGCTGAGCTGTTTTCTTCAAGAGTACCGCACAGACTTTTGAGTTATAAGCAAATCTGCCTGCCCATCGCCATCTCTGTGACTTTATTTGGCTGAAATGGGGGCTTGCTGGCGACAGTTCTGTTTTAAGCCTGAAAGGTTGTTCAGTGGACTCCATCATGGTCTTTCCTGTTGATGATGACTCTGCTGGGCCTGACCATACTTTATTTAGTTTAGCAATGATAGAAATTACATTTCTCTCCAGTGCCTGAGATCCAAACAACTTGAGTGACATTTTAAAAAATAGCATCTATGCACAGACAGTTGAAACAGTGACATTTGCTTAAAGTTGCCTTATGAGGTTATGTGTGACGACTGTATGATCCCTTTCCAAGAGCATGGTTGTGCTTGCACGTTTCCTATCAGAAAAGAAAAACAGAAACAAAAACACTTCTTTTTCTTGCTTTCCTTCTTTGGAGACTCCAGTCACTGATGTGAAGCATCCAATTTCTCTTTGAAATTTGTGACTTCTAAAAATTCTCCCCACCCCCAGCATCGTGGTGTAGCCTCCAAAAATCAGACAGCTGTTATTACAAACAGAGACCGCTCTTGCTTAGACCCTGAATAGACAATTATAAATGTCTGGATTCCTTCCTTTCTTGTGGTGGCTGCTTTTAGATGTGGAATAAAACCATGCTAACCAAAGAAGGCTTGAGTGAGTGGTTAGTAGTCTGTTCCTGCCACATCCATAAATCTTGTTAAATTTTCTTTTCATTGTCTATAATAACTTTCCACTTTATAAGACTTACAACTGACCAGGAGTATCATTGATATAAAAATATTAAAACTTGTGAAAACATGTGTTGTTTAATACGTGTCCCACATTGGACAGGTGAGGGTGAGGTAAGAAAGAGTAAGTGACCTTCCCAAGGACACTTGCCCACTCAATAGGGCAGCATGCTAAGAGATCTGTTTGCTTTTCTGATTCTGTAGATGGCCGCCCTCGTCCCATTGTTCTCTGGGACTCATCTCTGGCATCTGCAAGCAATGATAGCCATTCTTCTGTTAAGATCACCTGGGGAACTTATCAGCAGTTGCTCAAACAGAAGTGCTGGCTGAATGGCCGGGTTCCTAGACCTGAGTGGGGCTGCACTGAAATCCATCACCATGAATGGTCCAAGATGGCTCTCTTCGATTTTTTGTTGCAGGTAAGTTTATCCAGTCCTCTAAGTGGTTATCTAGGACTGATAGCATTGTAAGGTCTCAATAGAATCTTCAGCAACTGGAGTTTCTACGAAGTTGTAGTTTAAGCTCTAGAAGGGCTGTATCTGGCCAAGTGCAGCACACCTATTATGAAACTTCATATTCTTCTGGGAAATGATTATGAATATTATTTTTAAAATTACTTTCTGAAGAAGTAATCTACTGGCTAGTCTGCAATGCTCTCTCTCATCATGGCTACCATGTATAGCGTTGTGGGGTTGTGTCTTCACATATTCCGGAGGCCAACTAAAGCTTGGGGATGCTAAAAGTTTATCTTCTTTGCATATTCCCTAGCTGTGTTCCAACACTCATGTGACCGCACTGCTACAACCACCATTTTCCATATTTTCTTTCCAATACCCACTTCCCCTCTCTCAGGGGATTTCACTGTGTAGCCCTGGCTGGCCTGGAACTCACTATGTAGACCAGCATGGCTTTGAATTTGGAGAAATCTGCTTGCCTCTGCCTCATAAGTGCTGGTATTAATGGTACACACTACCATGCCTGTCTCCAGTGTTGGTTTTTTTTTTTTTCAACAATACTTCTATAAAGATTCAACATTTAAGAATAATACCTTTATATAACTGAGTAATTCTTGGATTGCTTTTTATACCTACTATAATTCTTCTTCCAGTAAAGATCCCATGTCTTACCTTCACTTCATTCTGGCTACTGCCTTCTCCCTTATCCCATGTTACACAAACTGGTTTTCTGTTAGCATCTGTTAAATGGTAATTGGGGAAGAATTTAGAACTGTTTTAGAACACTTGTAAGAACATCCTCCTTTTTTTTTTATTCCTTTTATGTATGTGTGTATGACTAGAAGGAAGGGAATAGAAAGGAACAGAAATGTAGACCGAGTCCTCCTAGGCTACATAGAGATTTCAAGTCCAGTGAGGTGTACGTGATACTCTATTTTAAAAACAAAAGAGTAGAGAGAAAGCTAGCCAAGTCATTGTCTGGAGGATGAACACTGTTGATGTAAAGAATGGCCCTTGGTGTCAGTGATGCCGAGTGGCTAGTGAAGACTAAGCCAGTATGCAGGCCATTTAATGGAGGGGAGAGGCAGCCAAAAGTCACCTGGTACTGCTGTCTTGAACAGTATTTGAGTCTAGCTATGAGGTATGGACAGATTGTGTATTATGTATGTATTATCTCATTTGTAAATTTAATTAACATATGATGGCTGTGAAGTAGGCATCCTTTCTCCATTTTGCATGTAAGAGAATTGAGGCATGGAAACTATATGTAGTCTGAGAGCTTATATTGGGGTGATATAGCAGTGTTCTGGTGAGTGCTTCTGTAGCATGAATCTTAAAAGGTCTTATTAATAAAAAACAAACCCAGAGGCCTGGTATTGGGGTCAACGCTGGAAGATCAGAGAAGCAGCACAAGCCACAGCTTCCTTACTTCGCCAGTTTCTCAGGTGATCCTGTTTCCTCAGACTGGATGCCTCTCAGCTGCTCAAAAGCCTATAAGCTTAACCAGTTCTAGTTCCTGGTCCTTACGCCTTATATACCTTTCTGCCATCACTTCCTGGGATTAAAGGCATAAGTCACCATGCCTGGCTGTTTCCAGTGTGGCTTAAACTCACAGAGATCCAGATGGATCTCTGTCTCAGGAATGCTAGGATTAAAGGCACGTGTGCCATCATTTTCTGACCTCTATGTCTATCTAGTGGCTATTCTGTTCTCTGACCCCAGATAAATTTATTAGGGTGCATAATATTTTGGGGAACACAATATTGCCACATGCTTCTGATAATGTGTTTATGTTTCTGATGAAGAACCTTAACCTTGGAATCTCCAGTCTTATTATTGGCTGCTAGCAAACCTGACTAGTATTTGTCTTGGAAGCATATGTGGTTTTAGTATTTGGGCAACCAAAAAAATATTCCATCTACCTCAGAGTAATGCAGATTATTATCTTCCAGAACAGTTTACTACATTAACAAGCATAACAATTAGTGCACCATGAAGGCTATAAAGACAGCTCCATGACAGAGTATTCTGTAGCATGTGTGAAAACCCAAGTCAATCCTCACCACCACATAGGCAAAAACAAGACAGAACACAAAACTGCAGATCTAGATTGGTGTGATGTACAGAAATGCCATGGAGAATTGTCTTCCAACAAGAAATGATCTTGAAGCTTGTAGCTGATAAACATAGAACTCATCTACAGAAAATAAAGGACAAATCTCTGTCATGATTATCTAGTGTTATGTATTTTTAACTCTGAAACTCTCAAGTAAATTTCATTCTGTCCTAAGCTCAATTTTATTATCCATCCAAGAAGAATACACACACACACACACACACACACACACACACACACACACACACACACACCATGCTCATTTTATTATAAAAGTTGTAAGAGGTAATTGTCTCTAATACCACACTCTAAATTTTTTTTTGTTTTTGTTTTCTCTGGAAGTGGAATAGTTAGGAAAATGTAGTATATAAAATGAAAGCCAGATCCATATCAGAGTGGCTGGCTGAATATTAGTTCTGATTGTTCTGAGGTCAAAACAGGGAGAACATGTGCCCCAAAACAGTGAGGAGAAAGCGTTTGAGGGGAAGTAGAAATAGAAGGCAGTAGAAAAGCATGAGAGGAACATGGAATGACAGTGATCCATGGTATTTAATCACCTTAAATATGCCATTCAAATCAGAGCCTTTGTTCAAGCGAGTATTGGGGCTTCCTGCCTGTGGACATAGGAAGTCAGAAAAGGGAAGGACTCCTTTTCACAAGTATTTGTTGACTTTTATCCCCATAGGGACATTGTTGGCTGTCATGAGCATGAATGTGAGCCTAGGAAATCATCGCTGTGAATTTTAAACATGTGTACATATTCCATATACCTTGAAATAATAATTAACCTACCACTCATGGAGCATTTGCTTTGTGCCAGCCTGGTTCTAGGCTCTAAGATAGCAAATTAGGAGCTAGGCATGACTGTCATTCCTAGTGTAGAGACGAGGAAGTTGAGGCAAGCATACGTTCGGTATTCTTGCCAGGGTCACATGGGCAATATTCACTAGTCCCTGGTGTCAGACCAGGAGTTGTGTCTTAAGAATCAAGCCTACGCCGGGCGTGGTGGCGCACGCCTTTAATCCCAGCACTCGGGAGGCAGAGCCAGGCGGATCTCTGTGAGTTCGAGGCCAGCCTGGGCTACCAAGTGAGCTCCAGGAAAGGCGCAAAGCTACGCAGAGAAACCCTGTCTCAAAAAAAAAAAAAAAAAAAAAAAAAAAACCAAGAATCAAGCCTACAGCAATGGCTAACTTCATCCCTTGTACAGGAAATAGTACCGTCTTCAGCCACTGTTCCAAGTGAGAAGTCTAGGAGCCAGCTGTGTGCTTCTGTGGGGGCCACATCCATAGTGACAAACATCTTGATGTCTCTTGATTTGCTCTATTGAAGGAATCAGTCATTGGCCCCTGCCTTAGCTCAATTCTTTGTCCTTTCTTACTTAGATGACTCCCTCTAATCCTTTCAAACTGTACAAGCCCAGATCACTTAGGGTGGAGGTTGTGGGTTTGCAGGATGTGGCTCTACCTGCTTTTGTAGTCAATGCTGTTGCTCCCTCTGCCTGTGGTAGGAAGGTTTCCTCCTTGATAATTCTTGAGGAAGCACTTTGGGCAAGGCTTTTCCAGAAGTCTCTCAGACTGATATACCAAGTGGGAGCTCCTTATTCCAGTTCACAAGTTTAAAACTCAGTTTTAAGTTTAAAACTCAAAAATTCCATTTATCAATGATCAATTTAACTAGAATTTACACACACACACCCCACACTGACTCACTCACTCACACACACACACACACACACACACACACACACACACACACACACACGCACGCACGCGCGCGCATGTATGCATACATATGTAAATGGCATCAGTTTGGAGGGCTTACGTATTTTCTTTATTTTTCATTATTTATTTCTAATAGTGAAGAGGCAAGTGACTGATTTCCTTAAGATAGTGCACCATTTTACCATTTTATTTGTTAGGTCTGATAGTACCAGCTTCTATCTTCTTTCCTACTGTGGGTAGTAGAAGGCACCATGATGTTTCTGCCAATCAGATGGAGGATGATAAGTTCTTACTTGTACTTTTTTCATTTTACATTGTGTGTGAGATTGAGGATATTATATATCCAGGTATTTAATTTGGTTTCAGTAAATCTCTTGCTCAAATTATTGGCATTTTAAAACTTTCCTTATTGACCGAAACTTTGCATATTATGGAAAGGAGACCTTATTAAATGTCTGCACTTGTTGGCTCTCTGTGACATAAACAAAGAGCTGAGACAATCAACTTATAAAAAGAAAAGACATCATGGTTCACAGTTTTCAATGTGTCCTGCTGTGGTTGGTTGGCCCATTACTCTGGGCATGTGACGTGGTAGATTGTGGTGGAGTAAACCTGTTTATGTCATGAACAGTAAATAAATGAGAAAGAACAGAGGGGCCAGCCGCCCACAACTTCCTGTTTATGTTTCCTCAGGAGAGATGAATGAACATTTGTCACCTGTGATATATCAGAGAAATGACCCATCCAAAGCCAATTTGGTGAGCCAATGTGTTCAGTGAGCTCAAAGGCAAATGGGGGGTGGTCACTTGCAATGGTGGCAAACACTGCTACATCACCAAAAAGTGCCATCCCATCATGAATTATGAAGTTCAGCCTTCAGTGAAGTGTCTGCTTCTTGTATATTCTAGTACCTCTCAAGATCATATGCGGCTTGGGCACACAAGTGGGTAATAACAGTATTGTTTGACTTTTCCTGGGGAGACATGAACAAATTCTGTTCACTCCATCTAGGGCATCAGTGACAGACTGAAGAATCAGTTCTGCCCGAGTCTAACTTTACAAACCAATGATTTATTGGGCTTACTTATAGACGCATGGATGAAGCCTCAAAGGAACATGTATAATGCAAGGCAGCTGTATCACTAAAAAGCCCAGCCCAGGATGCATCAGGACTCATGAAAGCTGCATCCCAGCTCCCTTTGTGACTTGTAGACAGTTCTGTAGCTAGAGTTTTCCTGCCTTGCCCACAGTCAGGACAGATCTTTGTCACCCGCCAGTCCCACAGCCGCTCAGACCCAACCAAGTAAACACAGAGACTTATATTGCATACAAACTGTATGGCCGTGGCAGGCTTCTTGCTAACTGTTCTTATAGCTTAAATTAATCCATTTCTATAAATCTATACCTTGCCACGTGGCTGGTGGCTTACCGGCATCTTCACATGCTGCTGGTCATGGCGGCGGCTGCAGTGTCTCTCCACCTCAGCCTTCCGCTTCCCAGAATTCTTCTCTCTCCTTGTCCCACCTACTTCCTGCCTGGCCACTGGCCAACCAGTGTTTTATTTATTGACCAATCAGAGCAATTTGACATACAGACCATCCCACAGCACAGTTCCATCCACAGAAGAGTCTTTCCTTTCTCTAGAGATTGTTTACTATTTACATGATCTCAGGGAGAGGCCTTGTGACTCCTACCTTTCTGAGTTCCTTGAGTCTCTTGGGTCTCATTAGCTTCCCAATCCTGTCTCACTCCCCACAGGAGTGGATATTACAATATAGAGGAGATACTTACCTAATAATGTGCCCTTCCTCCAGCTCTGCTACCCTTTCTGCCATCTTTTCATGATATTCCCTGAGTTTTTGGTGGGGGCAATATAGATGTCTTGGAATGTTCTTCCATTTGTGGTTAAACACTGAGTCACTATGCATAGAAACACCAGTCATATATTCTTAGCAGGTTGACCAGGAATGAGTCATATATCAACCACTCATGGCAACAAAGAGAAATTTCCCCCTAGGTCACACCTGACAACAGCAGCAGCAATCTGTGGTGTAAACACAAATGTTTAGAAGGCAATTTGACACATTTTGCTTGGGATGTTGGTAGTGCAGTATGTAGAGTCCATAACTGAGCAGGGTGTTTGGTGACAATTCTCCCCAAATGACCTGCATAGGACTTCCAGTACTGTAAAAGCCAGGCATTATGAAGGGAGTTTTCATCTTAGTTCCAGCTTGAATTTGCAATATTCTAAGACCAAAATGTGCAATGTCTTCAGCAATAGGGACTTACTCTCCATCTCAGCATTAACCAACAGTAGGAACAAAACTCTATGGTTTGTGAGAAGTCAGGGGCCAGTACTTAGATGTAACTGTCAACTTCACACAGCTTAGATTCACCTGCAAAGAGTCCCAGTTGAGTAATTTTCTTTTCACGTGGTCTATGAGGGATTGTCTTGATTGTTAATGGATATAAGGTGGTTCTGAGTCAAGAAATCTAGCTAAGTAGGGAGCCTGAGACTGAGTCATAGAGTAAGCTGGCAAGCAGAATCCTCCATGGTTCTGCATTGAGTTCTTTCTTTGACTTCTCCCAATAATGGATTGTGACCTGGAAAGGTAAGATGAGACATACGCTTTCCTCCACTAAATTGCATTTGATCAGAGTGTTTTTATCACAGCAACAGAGAGGTAGTTAGAATAGGGGTAACCTATTCCTGGCACCAAGATTTTTATTCAATAACTTATGGATTCTGCGAGTGCCTTTTCCCACTCAGATGAGTGCCTTCACTCAGCATCTTTAACATCTGTTTTCACTTTTCCTTTAGATGTGTTTCCAAATTTGTAGCATACCCAAGACACTTGAGGGCATTATGTAATGAAACCTTTTTTAGAGAGGGCAGGGTATCTTAAGGCCTGTCCACTTTAAGCAAGTGCCAATTGGTCTTTGGATTTAGCAGCTAGAGTTATACTTTTCTAAATGTAGGGAGGTCCTTTTAAAAAGCATTAAAGGATCAATTAAAGGTCAATGTGGAATAGAATAGAGTGAATGGGAGGCAGAGCCATATTTAGCCTTCTTCAGTCCACTTGTTCTACATAACCTGTCTTGCTTCCTCATCCTGGGGCACTACTATGAGATCACTACGCATCTCTCCACCCTAGATGGTTTCCTCTGGGCTGCCTTGCACTGCTTGGCTCAGCCTGGGTCATGGCTGTGCTCTCACCAGCTGTTCAGGCACAGACTCTGGTCCAATGCCATGGCCATTATCACTCTTTCAGCCATATTTGGATGCTGAAGGAATCCTGGGCTGGGACTACAGTCTCTACCTCCAGTATACTTTCTTGTAGGAGAGAAATATACACAGAATATTCTGGGGGAATAATTGCCCACTTCTAGGACAAACAATCCTTTTTAACTGTACCATTCTGTCTTCTATTCTTTCTTTTATGTCTTTGGTGAACTGATGGTTAGTCATTAAAGCTTTCCTGAGGCTCACTACACAGCATTTGGTGTTTAAATCTATCCTAGGAACTCTGTCTTTTTTTTTTTTTTTTTTTTTTTTTTTGGTTTTTCGAGACAGGGTTTCTCTGCGTAGCTTTGCGCCTTTCCTGGAGCTCACTTGGTAGCCCAGGCTGGCCTCGAACTCACAGAGATCCGCCTGGCTCTGCCTCCCGAGTGCTGGGATTAAAGGCGTGCGCCACCACCGCCCGGCGGAACTCTGTCTTTACACAAACCTTGTCACATTGGATAGTGGGTGTCCTGGACACACCCCTTTGTGTAATTTCCAGTTTAAATGTTTAAGCCATTCAGATCTACCATAACCTCTTCTACGTTATCAAGATCATATCCCACCTGTGGCTCAGTAAAGTAACAAAAGCCCTTTGGGAATTAATTTCTTCCTTAGTTATTCAGCAAACCCATCTCATTAGGCTTGGTGAGCAGGCACAGAATGTCCTCTCCCTCACTCCCAGTCTCCTTAGTAATGATGTTCCTCTTGTCTTCTAGTCCCTGATACTCATGGTGACCCCAGCTAGCTATAACCACATATCCCTAAAGGACTATTTGAGCCAGTTCACTGGGTACACATTTTCATTGTATTGTCTTAAGGGTGTTTGAGCAGTTACCCAGTATCTCCACATCTTTGGGACTCAGACTTATCCCATTCACTCTCACATCCCATGTCCCACTGCCTCATAAACCAGGTTATGAGGGCTTCTTTTATTTCTTGTTTAAATGATGCTTTTTACAGTTCAAGCAGTTTAGATATGGAATTTCCTCCTCATCATAGTTTCTTATATAATCCTTCATTAATGCTCCTGTGTACATGCTGAGTCATGGATTTTCTCTTTCTCTGTATTAAGGGTCTCACTGACACTGAGAGTTTATGTTATGCCTAGATCTCAGAGACGCCCAAAACACCACCATGAAGACCAAATCCCACATGTAAAAGCAAAGAGCCTTTATTTCAGTCTTGGAGCTTAGTCTCTGTTTGTCGGACACAGTGGTGAGACCAGAGAGCCCTGGGCTTGGGCAGGGTAGGGTTTTTATCATAGCAGAAGTTGGGGTGAGAGGATTTCCAGGGTCCAGGATCCTGATTGGCTGACATTTGTCTAGGGGTGTCTATAAAAGGGAAATAGGTGTGTACTAGGCTTAGGAACATCTGGCCATCTTATCTAACCTTATCTAAGGGTTGGAATGTTTGGGATGTCAGCTGCTTCCCCTTAGATGCTGGCCCATCTCTGGCATTTCCTGGATCCGGGTGTTGCCTGCCAGTAAGCCTGTCACAGAAGCTGTGTCTGGGTCCCTTAGCCTGTCATGGCAGCTGTGTGGTCGAGCTGTTTTGGGCTCCCCCACATCATACATCATTTATTTCTCACTTTCTCCCTCCATACTGACTGATTCTACTCATGAGTTCCATGTTTTTGATCTCAGGAATGGATGTTTAACCAATTAGAAATTTTTTTATTCTCTTTCCTTTTGTGTCTGTAAGAAATGGCAAGCCACCACTTCTTTCTCATCCTCCCTTTTTCACTTGTCTTCCAAACTGGAGGCTAATATGAAGGATAACATGAACAATTCCTTTCCTTGTAAGTCTTTCTTTGTCAGGGCAGATTGCGAAGCCTCAGTTACATGTTTCATTGTCCCCTCCATGCATCTGACACCACAGCCACTTAGGATCCTAAACCGTATGTGTTACTTTTAGAGACTGTGATATATTCTCTGGTCCATCAGTCAATTTGGGTTCCTGCTTGTACTCACATAGTATGTACATCTCACTGGTGGAGGCACGCCGCTCTGTACCACAGATCGAGAGAGGGTCACCTTGAGTTTCCCCAAGGATGCTTCACTCTTGTATGGCTCAACCTGGGTTGGGATTCAGGGACTGGCTTCCAATATCTGGTAAGAGAAAAGGGCCCATGGTGAGAGCTGCAAGGGCATAACGTGTTGAACAGTGAGAACAGACTGTAGAGTTAAAGCTGTGAGTGGGGTATGAGACAGCAAGTGGGACCAGATAAGAGGAGGAGCGGGGCTTTGGGCCAGTGACAGCAGGCTGGTGTCCCCTGCCGGAAGTTTTTGAGGAACAAATGGAAAGCACTATTGCCCTTCCAGCTAGGCTTGCTCTGAAATGCAGCTATTTTTACTCATCTAAATTGGAAGTGAGCATGGCTTCTAATAAGAACCTTCTACTTAAGTGACCACCCCAGCAGACCCCATAGGTAAGGCGTTAAATATAAAGCTGTGAGGGAGTTAACTCTGCCATGATAGAGTCATAAGTAGATCATGTAAATGTGAGAACAAGGAGAGCTTAATACATTTACAACATTTGAGTCATTGCAATGTCAGAGGCAGCAACAGCAGCCAGTTAACAGTTAGCAGACAGTCAAAATTAGTATCTGCCAGCACAAGTCAGAGATGGCAGAGAGGGACTTTAACCACACCTAGCTGGGTGTTTGGTGCATGTTGAGGTCGTGTTTAGGCTCATGATCACCTCCCTGGTTGGCAGGAAAACTTGTAGAGTGTGTGGGCATTCTACTGAGTTGGCCCAATATAGCCCAGAGAGTAAATCAGTCGCACAGCCTTTACCTCACCATTTGTCCAGTTTTCATCCCATAAAAATCCTAGGCAAGGAAGTTTGACATCTTTTTCCTCTCATGGAAATCTCTCCCACTCTTGAGAGTTTCTCTGAATTTTTCTTAATTTCTCCTTTTCTGTAATTCTTCCGAGTAAAGCTTGATTCTGCTTTGCATGTTCTCATGAGAGTTCATATTTTTAAGCTTCAGTAATGCGAGAAAACAAACTTGGAGCACTGTTCCAGATTGTCTAACACCTTAGGTCCTTGGATTATTCATAACTGGGATATGAAAGGTTACAATTTACTAACCCTCCTGTATCAGCTACAAACATGTCTTATCCCACAGCAGGGTTAATGCATTTGCCACTGTAGAAAGGTGGGATACCATCCCCACAGGAAAAATATAGCTTGTTAGATTACTCTGGTGAATGCTTTACCTACAGAGCCTCAGTTGCATGTCTTATCATCCATTGTAATTGATGTACACATGTTCATTGCAACTTTTCTTTGGTTATGTGGGTCTTTGTTTGGGTGCCAGTTGTGTTGCGTGACTTTTCCTGGATAGATGCAAACAAATGCCTATTTGTCTCAGGTAGGGCATCAGTGACAGACTGATGATTTCATTCAAGTCTAGCTTGCCAAGCCAATTAATTTATTGGAGTTGCTTACAGGACCACGGTCAATCCAAAGGCAGCTGCATCGCTAAAAAGCCCATACTCAGATGGGTGATGAGCTCACGAAAGCAGCATCACTGGAACTCAATGTCAACTCTCAGGCAGTTCCACCAAAGAGTATTCTCATTCTCCAACCATTGTTACAGCCTTGGGAGGGTACCTTTGGGTACTGTAAGTTTCATGAGTTTCCTCTGTCTAGTAGGTCTCATTAGCTTCCTGATTCTTAGAAGCCATTGTCTCCCCTCCAGGAGGGAATATTTCAATTAGAAGGAAATGGTTTCACAAAAGCCTGGAATCCCAAGTCAAAATTTTCTCTCTCTCTCTCTCTTCTACTAAGGAGTATAAATAGAGCCATTGCTATCACCAGAGGTTGAGCTATCCTTATGCTGTTCTGCTTATTACTTTATCATGACTAAGGGGCCAAGGTTATCTTAGCTCCACAATGGCTACCAGATGTTCATGTTTTACCTGGAGAGAAAAGCTATGTGCTATACCATCTCCAGTGTACTGAAGACTAGTCCTCCAACTTGATGTATTTAAAGTTTCATCACCTCCCAATAGCACAGTCCTGGGACCAATCCTTCAACAAATGGGCCCTTCTGAGCCATTTCAGATCCAAGCTACTGTAACATTTTCCTTTTGATTCTTCTCATACCATTTAATGTAAGATCATATATAATTGATTCTTTTACTTCTTGTATTTACCATCATAAATTGTTCATAGAAATTGAAGGGGTTTATGTTTATCAAAGTCTGTATAAACTGGCCAGTTTCACGAGTGTCATTCGATATTTTTGTGTAAAATTTTTCTATTCAGTAACATGGAGGTTGGTTTTTAATCAGAAATGCGCCCTATCAAAGTGGTGCTTGGGAATGTAGTGAGTGGATTTTTGTGAACGATTTTAGATGTGTTATGCCTGGAGCAAATGACAGTCACTTGCTCTGTGAAGCAAGAGCAAGGGCCAGAGAACACAGAACAGTTGTTATTCTCTGCATAACAGTGTTCATTTGTTTCACCCAATTAACAAATCTACATTCAGAGAGGCCGGACCATATTCCTGATTCTGTAAAGTACAAAAGAGCCACAAGCAATCTTTTCTTCTTGAAGTGTGGGGGTATGAACTGCACAGACCAAAATTCATCACCATGGGGATAACAAACCAAGTATTCTAGAGAATATTTTGTGTTTCTATGGTTTGGCCCAATTTCTCTCAAAAGATTAGATAAAATAACAGGAAAATTTCAGCACATGGGAACCCTGTTTCCTGACTTAGGAGACTCTAATGGTTAGAAACTGAGAATGAATTAGTTTGCAGAAGATGATCATCAACCATGCCACTAGTCGGTTCTTAGCCTTGAGAAATTACTTAAGTTTCCTTCTCTTTGGTTTCTCCATCTGTAAAACAGGACACTGTTTAGAGGGCTAATGAAAGAAGAAATTACTTTTATATATACCTTTGTGTATTTAGAATGATACCTGATACATAGTAAGTATTATTCATTAATTATGCAAATTGAACACCTAGAAATTCATAGATGTAAATAAGAGTTAAGTAAACCAATCTCTCCATCATTAAATTACAAGTCATTTACCAAATAACTTAATTTCTTTGAATGCTTATGGACTGCTATTCTTCTCTTCAAGGTCTTTTCTTATTAGGGTTTAATTTTTTTGACTACTCTGTCTTTTCTTATAAACTCTGATTTTTTTTCAAGGGCAAGTTCCTGTCTTACTGGACTTGTAACCGTTCTGTTAGCAGCCAAATGTTTGGAAATGCCACAGTACCTGGGGCCCTGTTTTCAGTCAAGGAAAACTGTCCAGTTATATTAAAATATTAGATCCGAAGGTCAAATTAGGATTGTTACAAGGGGAAGAAAAACTACTTGTAGCACAGAAAATGAGTAATGCTGTCAAAGGAAGGGAGTTAGGGTGTGGTGATATTGTGTTCCCCAAAATATTGTGCACCCTAATAAACTTATCTGGGGTCAGAGAACAAAACAGCCACTAGATAGACTTAGAGGCCAGAAAATGGTGACACACACACCTTTAATCCTAGCATTCCAAAGGCAGAGATCCACTTGGATCTCTGTGAGTTCAAGGCCACACTGGAAACAGCCAGGCAGTGGTAACAAGAGCCTTTAATCCCAGGAAGCAGAAAGGTATTTAAGGCGTGAGGACGAGGAACTAGAGCCTGGTTAAGCTTTTAGGCTTTTCAGCAGCAGTTCAGCTGAGATCCATTTGGACTCAGAGGCATCCAGTCTGAGCAAACAGGATCAGCTGAGGAATTGGCAAGGTGAGGTAGCTGTGGCTTGTTCTGCTGCTCTGATCTTCCAGCATTTCACCCCAATAACTGACTCCAGGTTTGATTTTTATTAATAAGACCTTTAGAGATTTGTGCTACATTAGGGAAAACATTTAAATGGAAGAATCGAATGAATAAAAAATGTTTAGCATTTTTTATTGTTTGGTGGGCTGACATTTTCTGAGACTATTTGTTGGATGAGTGATGAATGGATACTTGCCTTAAGGGGACAACAGTTGTGTGCTCAGAGATATTGCTTTCACCATCACCAAAAAGTATAACATATTTCTTTGCACTGAAATAGACTTTCTCAAGCTCTTGTTTGTCCTCAACACAGAGAAGGTTTGGTGGGGTGCATAAAAAAGGTGAAGGAGACCATCTCCTGCCTCAAGGGTTACACAGTTTAATATGAGAGAAAGATAACTGTGGTGGAATGTTTCAGGCACCATAATAAGTCTTATGGAAAGAAACTGGAAGCTATGGATTATTCTCAAATGGTTGGAGAATGAAGTTAGGGAGTTTGACATTTATTCCAGAAAGGTAAGACTCCGTAGGAAGACATTTTAATGGAGAAGAATCTTAGCAATGAGCTCAAAGTGTGAAAAGGTTCCTTGAATGGGAAAATGATGCCTGAAGCATTTCCTGTGAAGCAGTTCCTGTTTTCCAAAGGAAGTTTTCTCTTAGATGACTGTGAGTCATGAACCTATGGTCACAAAGTCAACAGTGAGCCACAGTGTTCCTTGTCCTGACAGCTGTCTGCTCCAGTTACCTTTTCTCTCCTCATCTGGTGCCTAAAGAATTTGCTCTGGGATGAATTCCATCTCATTCCCTTTGCTTTGATCTTTATGGCTTGTTTATTTTCCTACTTAGTTGTGTGATAAAAGCAAAAATGTCAACCATCGTGTGCGTGTGCGTGTGCGTGTGCGTGTGTGTGTGTGTGTGTGTGTGTGTATGCACATCTGTATGTGGGTGTGCATGCCCTTGTATGTGGAGATCAGATGTTCACTGGCTGGGTAGTGAGCCACTGGGATTTTCCTGTCTTTGCCTGCCAGCACTGGGATTACAAGTGTGTGCTGCCTGGCTTTTAACGTGGGCGCTGGGACCTGAACTCAGGTACTCATGTATGCACAAGCACTTTATCCAGTGAGCCTTCTTTCCAGTCCCCCACCCCCAACTATCTTCTATGTAAAGAAGAACTTACTATCTTTCACATTCTCTGCTAGACAAAGAAAGATTCTGCTTATGGCCCCTTGATAGATGATAAAGGATTCCCCAACATCCTTTCCTCTCCCTCTTTCTTAGAGGCCAGGCTCACTCTGGCAGTTCTTTGGAGCCAGTGAGGAAGGCTTGTCACAGGTGAGCATTCCAGTGGCAGGAGATAGGGTAGTCCAGTGTTCCAAACACAGTGATTTCCACACAATTTGGCTCGTCCTTATTGTTTTTCAGAATTGGAGCATTATCAATTTAAATGACCCCTGGCTGTGTATTTATTTGAAGTTCAAACAAATGGTGCAGTTCCTCATTTATTTGACAGCAAATAGTGAGCGATGATGGCCTTAGATAATGTCTTGGGTCCAAGCTGCAGAGAAAGTCTGGGATTTAGTGATAGTGGTTAATTAACATGATGAATTGGCTTGGACCTAGTAAGTGAAGAGGGAGAAGAACAAAGGGGCCACAGAAGTGCGTCTTTCTGCTTCTTATTGTTTGTTGAGACAGCATTCCAATTCTTATGGGAAGTCTGAGATGATCTGAGTGATTTCCTTGGCTGCAGGTCACTTGCTCAGGTAAAGGATGTAGGGACTAAGCTTTTCTAAACATTAAAAATGGCCAAGGTTTATAGATGTGTGATGTGTTCTCCAGGCCCCATGCCTTACTGAGAAGCTTATGAGCAAGCAATAGGTTTTTGGTAAAGAAGAATCATCGGTTTTTGAGAGTGTGGCAACTGGTAGGTTTGCTATACTCCAGTGGATGAGCAAACACCCACAGTCACATTAGCACCACTCATTGGACCTAATGGATGATTGACAAGCAAACACATGAGAAGATGGGAAGTTGTAATGGGGACACATTGGAGGGCACATGCGGGGATTAGAGTGGGAGAATGGGGGTAGGGGTGATCTTGTTTCTTTAGAAAAAAAGAAACATTTAAAAAAACCGATCAAGGTCAAACTTCACAAGGATAGACATGCTAAACACTGGTGAGTATTATGGTTATTATAGAGTTTTAGTTTTATAAAACTGTCTCATTTCATCAGTGAAATTCAAGAGACATTATTTCAGCATTTTCGATGTCTCTTAATACACTTCATGGCTGGGTTTAGGACGATACTGATGTTACCTTATTTGACAAGCCTTCCCAAGAAGATCTCCCTTCCTTTTCATATGATCTTGTGACACTGCAATTTCTTTGTAATATCCAGTATTGTTGATGGTAACTGGGGAGACTGCCCAGAAGCCTTGGTGTTTATTGGGCATCTGTGATGTTTCTCCCTTTTTACTATTTAGTGGAACAGAGACATTGGGAGTGATATAAATGAAGGATTACTTAGATTACTTAAAGGAACAAGAAACAGAGGTTTTTGGCATTAGATGAAATGGATAAACCGTGTAAAAATTACTGCTATTAAGGAAGGCTATTTTACATTAGTTCTAAGAATTGACTTTATTCTTGTTGGAGACAGGGTCTTGCTATGTACCCACACTGGCCTTAAACCTTCAGTTCTCCTACCTCAGCCTCCTGAGTGTGGGGCTACAGGTCGGCCTCCTTCACACTCAGCTGATTCACTTTACTCAGTTACCTCACTGCAGTAAGTTTAACTCATGACAGTGTACTTACAAGTAAGTCACACATTTGACTAGTTATTATTTTTATGCCTGCCTAGCTAAAGAATTTGTGCTCCTTAGCAGTTGGTCCCTTAAGTTCTCATACTGCCTCGGGGTATTTTTTATCAACTCCTCCCTAATGACTTCTTCTCTTGACCTACCTGTTTTTCCTCATTACACAGCTGAGTTAAATCTGCCAGGTTTGTGCATTCTGAGTCATCGTTTAGCCCTCCTCTGCTCAGTGTCTTACAGTCAAGCAATAGCAAATTTTGACACTTTCTCAAAATGACTCCCCAAACCTTCTCTCCTCCTGTCAATGCCGCCTTAAGCAGACTCATTCCTTAATGAGTCAGATGCCCTCCAGGGCTCCCACTGATCACCTTGATAGTCCTCTTTAGTTACCATTTACTGTGCAAATCATCCTTGAATCTACCTCTCAGGAAACTATAATATATCTGTAAGGACTTCCATTTGGTTGGATAATTAAGTTTAAAGGCCTTAGTGCTTTCAGAATTATTATGGAAGCCAGGCTTATAGCTGAGTGATGGAGGACATGCTTAGCATGTGTGAGGACCTAGCACCTATCCTCAGGACCAAAGTAAATAAACACGTAAGCAAAGTGATTAACCTAAAAACCACCAAAAGTATGCAAAACTAGGTAAGGCATTAAAATGAATCTCTGTGTATCTGTCCATAATTCCCAGTTAACAACAATCTTGTTCCCTCTTTAACTCTACTCATTTCCTGTTCCTACATTAATTTGAAGGAAGTCATGGGCATTGTATTATTTCATTTGTAAGTATTTTAGCGTGTATAACTAGAAGATAAAACATGAGCATATTAGCATACCTCAAATTATTAATAATTTCTGTCATATACCAAAGGTTTTGTAAATTATGTATATATTTCAATTAAATATAATTAATATATATTAATTAATAATATTATATATATATATATATATATTTCAATTTGTTTGAAAACTGGATTTCAATAAATGACCATGTGGTCAGTTGGGGTCTTTAAATATGTAAACTCCAATACTCCAAGCCTACATCTTCTTATTTTTTTGTTCATTTATTTTATTTTTCCTTTCCATTTACATGATCATGTAAAACCAGTTTCCTTGGGCCTGCTATGTAGGTCTCAGGGGATGGGCTATCAGTTTTAAACAGACAGGAGGATTACAGAGAGCATCTCTGGATGTGTTTGGTAATTGCTGGGCCCTCAATCTGTAGAATCTAAAACAAGTCAGCCTTTCCCTCTTGGATTCTCTTCACTGGGGGTCTCTGTTAGTTATAAATCCAGAAGCACAGGGCCTACCATAAACAGGACACAGCATTCCCTCTCTTGGAACGACCTTGTCAATTCTTTGCCAATTTCTTTTCAGTCTTTCCTTTGAAGACTCGACTCTTGCCCTTTCCTCATCCCCCACTCTTGCAACTTCTCCCAGATGTGATCCCCTTCATGAAACCAACATGTGTCTTTCTAGCTGGAAACCCCTCTACATGTGTATATCCCTGCATTCATATGTAGTAAGTGGATATTTGTGCATCTTCAAAAAGTTGGCCTACTGCAAATTCAGGTTTCTGTACCATCCTGCTTCTGTACCTTTAACAATTAAGGAGTGACAGGGTGTGGTGGAAGGTAGGGAGGATGCATTCCTGAGAACAGGTCAAGCCAGCACTCAGGAAGCAGAGGCAGGAAGATCTCTAAGTTCAAGGCTAGCCTGGTCTATAGAGCAAGTTTCAGGACAGCCAGGACTACACAGAGAAACACTGTCTTGAAAATCAAGCAAGCAAGCAAGCAAGCAAACAAACCAAAACCCCCAAACCAACCAACCAACTAGCCAAAAAAGAACAAGGCATGGGTCAGGAAATATTCTCTAGATTGAAACCAGATTCTTTTTTCTTCTAATTTTATTTTTTATGTGTACGGGTGTCCATGGAGGTCAGAAAAGAGCACCGTGTCTCCCTGGAACTGGAGTTACAAATGGTGATGAGCTATCATGTGGGTGTGGAGAATAAAATCCTATAATATGGATTCTCTGCAGCAACAGCCAGTGAATGCTCTTAACCACTGAGCCACCTCTCCAGCCCTGAAATCGTATCTTGATGCATTCACTGTGTATGACCATTTTAACAATACATGAAAGCTTTGTTTTACATTTTAGGTGTTTGATTTGAATACTTTTTTTTTTAAATCAGCTATTCTATTCCTGTTAGTGCATTTCAGCACTTCTTAATTTACTTTATAAACCAAATTGGAAAATTACAGATATTTAGAGAACCATTGAAAGGTTTTTGTAGCTGAAGTTTTCTCCAGTCCTACCTGGCCCACGGTCAGGACAAATCTCTCTCACCCACCAGCCCCACAGCCGCTCAGACCCAACTGAGTAAATACACAGAGACTTACATTGCTTACAAACTGTATGGCTGTGGCAGGCTTTTTGCTATCCAGTATCTTACATGTTGGTACTCATGACTGCAGCTGGCAGCATCTCCTGACTCAGCCTTCCGGTTCCCAGAATTCTCTTCTTTGCTTGTCCCACCTATATTTCCTGCCTGGCTACTGGCCAATCAGCATTTTATTTATACAGAGTGATGTCCACAGCAGGTTTTGATGAAAGTCAATGCATTTCTATTGAGGAATTTCTCTAATTTCCTCTTGGCCTCAGTTATCATATGAGGTTTAAGGGCTTGCCTCTTGATACTGTCAGAACATCATTTCCATGCTCTGTTTCTCTGAAGGTTTCCACCCCATGTGTCTTTGGGTTAATCCTTGCATCTTCTTCATCTTTGACCATTCTTTGATATATCTCCTTTCAATAGGACAGCTCCTTTAGATTCCATGCCTTCAAACTGCGTCTCATTGGAAGGTCTATAGAGTCTTCCTTGGCAGAGATTGACATACTGTCCTCTGAGAATTATGTTTTCTCAGGACCGCAGGATGGGAGGAAGGAGACAGTGAAATTGCAGGGTCTCTAATTTAAGAGGCAAATGCTTTCCACCTTATGGACCTTAAATGGAACCTGCTTCTGGTGATAAAGTTCTCTTCAAGGATACAACAGGAGAGAAAAGCAATTATGTGTCCATTGAGCTACGTGATTCTCTCTTCTGGGTTTTGACCTCATCTTCTGCTAAAGACTTGAGGTTTAGAGACCACGCTCTCTCACTTCACATTATGTAAACTATTTAATTGTTTTGTTCTGGAAACGAGAGATGGGGAGAGGAAGAGGAGTGGTCTTTAACTACATCGACTCACACTTGGCTTATGAGCCAATATCTGCTTCTCTGCATACTAGCCAGTCTCCCCCCACCCACCTTTTTAAGTTTTTAGACAGGCTTTCAGAGGCTGGCCTCAAACTCATGATCCCTGTCCTTGACTGTTCTCCTGTATGCTGGGATTCTATGTTGGTGCCACCATGTCTGCCTTAGTCCACTTTCTAGAAGAATAATTTGTGCCTCAAAAATTATGCCTTTTGTTAAGGAGTGCATAGCTTCCCGAGACGTCTGCTCCCAACATGAAATATTGAAGACTGTTAATTTATTTTTCTTCTAAATATTAAAAATATTTTACTGTCCATATTTATCTGACACTGCAGTATTTCAGCATGTATATACAATTTATGCTGGTGGAATGAGGTATCTCCAATCATCTCTAATTTTTGAATGTCCAAAATCTTCTCATAGTTCTTTTGAAATAGGCAATTAATTGTTGTCCAGTGCAGTTGTATTACTGCACTACAGAACAATTCATTATTCCTTCTACCAAACTGTAACCCTGTGCCCATTAGTCATCTTCTCTTATCATCCCTTTCCTACTCTTCCAGTGTCTGGCAAATACTAGTGTAGCTGGAGAGCTTTTCTTTCCGGGTCCCACCAAGTCCTGGCATTCTCTTAGCCCACTTATAAAATAAACACACAGACGCTTACATTATTTAAACTTCTTGGCCATTAGCTCAGGCCTATCATTGTCTAGCTCTTACTCTTATATTTAGCCCATTTCTATTAATCTATACTTTGTCACGTGGCTTGTGGCTTACTGGTACCTTGCACCTTGCTTGTCCTGGTGGCTGCTCCAGGCAGTCTCCCCCTCTGCCTTCCTGTTCCCTCAATTCTCCTGTTAGTCCCGCCTATACTTCCTGTCTGGCTACCAGCCAATCAGTGTTTATTTATACAGAGTGATATCCACAGCATACTAATCTATGTACAGTTTCCATGACATCAGTGCTTTAAGTTTCCAGAGATCAGTGAGGCATGTGCTATTTCTCTTTCTATGCTGGACTTATTTCATGTACTATGATGTTCTCCAGTTTTGTCCATGTCGCCTGAAATAACAAGATTTTACTCTTTTCTATAAACAATACTCCATGTGTGACTCATGATTTCATTCTCCATTCATCCACATAGACACCTAATATAATTCCATGGTTTGGCTGTCATTCAGAGTATGGCAGTGAGTCTGGGATGTAGATGCCCAGTGGACACTGATTTCATCTTTTTTGGCTATGTACTCAGGACTATGGTTACTGGGCCATATGTAGCAGAACTTTGTATATGGTTTTGCACATATCTAGCATTCATCCCCAGAAACTCCTGTCTTTGATTTCTCTAAACTAGGAGGTTGGTTGACCCAAGTGCTTGCTTTTGTATTTGAGCACAAGAGAGAAATATCTGGTCAAAACTATGATAACCAACTAAATATTTCTTGGTCAATTCTAGTTATATTGTTAGTGAGGAGTGAAGAACATATTGATTAGTTACATGCAATTTTTTAAAAGTTTATTTTCACAGTTGTTGTGAACTTTCCAGATAGTGCTGAAATTAATAACGCATAGTTAGAATGTTTCAATCATGTGTCTAGTTATGCACAGGGATGATGGAAAGATGATGAGTTTGAGAAAGCCTGTTAGTCAATACATAACATTTGAGATCCAAAGGCTTTTTAACACATTCTGTGAATTAGCTTTTGCTTTCTTTCTAATGCCATTGCACTTTTCTGAATCCCACTTACTTAACTAACACGTTTCAGGGAAACTGGAGTTTTGTGAGTTGGACTTCTGGGTGAATCTGTTGTGAAGCAAATTAAAAACTCTGAACTCTCATTGAGACTGATGGATATCTGTATGCCCTGCCCATTCTCCAAGATATTCCTATAGATCTTCTGTAGTACATATACTGTTATGCATATATTTACATATATACTACTGTATAATTATTTAAAAACTTTTGTGCTTCATTATTGACTACTGAGGATGTAGACTCAGAGACAGGGTTAAGGGTTAACCAGGGGCTGGTTGATCCATTATGAAAGTGAGGTAAAGATTCTGTTCATCTCATGCACTCCATGTTAATGTTGTTTACAGACATCATTCACTAAAAGATAGATGGAGCTTCAAAAACCATTGCTGTGATGGGATCAAATCAAATGGGATTTGGTCTGGGGCAATGGGTTTTATAGACTTTTCAAGGAACCATGAAGTCAAAAGTATTTTCATAATACTGAGACTTGTTTTTTCTCTCTTTGCCACTTTTCACTGTGTTAATATTCACACTAGTAAGTGAATTTGTTGGAAGACATTGCTGGCTGGTCAGAGGTTGCAGCCTCCCCATGGTCTGAGAGCTTATCTCAATAGCTAGACAGTATGGGACTCCCTCCCTCCCTCCAGCAGAACTTCCTGCCTCTACCTGCCCTTATCTGGAGAATGTCCCTGGGCCTGGAGGACTAACCTTATCTGAAAGCTGTCTCTAAACCAGATGTCTGTCTCTAAACCAGATGGTTGATTCATCTTTAGCTTGAACTTTGGCACAGATTTCTGCTGGAAGATTTGTGCTAGGAGTTCTGCTATAGGATCCTACTGCCACGTACTAAGCCTTGTGATAGGACCGTGCCACTTAATACAAATTAGGGTTTGTCCCCAGGATCCCCAAATCTATATGTTCCTTATACTCTGGAAGAAAGTTGAGCTGTCTCTGTTTGTGCTCATGGGCCACATATAAAGCTTTCTGTTGCCCCTTCTGCCTTTTCCCCCTTTCAGTCTGATGGCTGACAGGCCAAGAGGGAAAGAGGACCCCCACATGGATTTGTTGATGTCTTAGCATGAGTCAAGGTAGGCAGCAATCCACTAGTAATAGCCCTACTTTGTATCCCTCTGAACATCTTGGGAAAACACAGAGTAAATGCCAGATTTTCTCAAGAATGGCCTTGGTGAAGTGATACTTTATTAAATGTCTGCCTGTAAGTACATACTTTTTAAATACTTTGAGCGATAAGATAAGAAGAAATCTCATGTATTCTATTTCAAAGCTCAACTGTTGTGTTGAGACATGGGTAAGACAATAGAGGGGGGAACATGGAAGTCTGGCTTCATCACCAGGTCATTGTGTTTAGTATTTGTTGTTCATATCAGGTGTATGGACTCATGCAGAGTCAGTCTTCATTTTTTCCATTAATAAACAATTATTAAGTACACAATCTTTATAAGATAGGAGGTACATTGGTAAGATGTGCAGAATCAGCCATGCTTAGCTCAAGAGGCTGTAACATCCATGGCAGTAAGCACATTGGCCTTTCTAGTATGAGATGCCATGGCCAGCTGCTGTGAAAATCAGCTCCTGTTTCTCTTCCTGGGCAGCTGAGTTACCCTCTTGGAACAGTTCTTGTCATTTCTGTGTAACAACTGGACTCCAAAACCCACATACTAGTCCAGATTGTCTCAATGATTAAAACATTTATAATGTAACAAGCCTTACAATGTTTTGAAAATTTTTAGCTGGTTATATATAAGGCTTTAATTTATAAGAAGCACAGAAATGAATCCATCTTAGAATGGGAGAGTCTATATATAGTGGATGTAAAAATAACTTTGAAAGCAAGGTCAACTCAGAAAGCAAAACCAAAATATTTTTGAAAGACTAGCAAACAACCAATTTGTCAGCATTAGTTAGTGTTTTAATTGAGTTCCATTAAGAATATGAGTCTAGCCAGCTGTTGGACTTGTCACATCAATTCTAGCCATGATTAGAATGGTATCTGAGCATTGTCACAGGGTTGATCTTTATTCTTGTCAATTTTCTTTTGACAAATTCCTATTATTGAGAAAAATAAACTTGAGAGGAATTCTATGTAAATATTAAATATGAACAAACGCCACTGTACAAGAGACCAGTTTTCAGGGGCATTACTCCTTCAGTTGTAAACCAGCAGGAGTTTTAGCTCCTTGATTATCCGAGTTTATGTAGGCTAATGTGCCATCTCATCTCATTAGAGGAATGTATTTTAAGAAGTTTTTCTTAAATTAGAAATATTTTATTTCTAGTTTAAATTTCTTTGCTTATTGTAAATTCCTAAGAAAAAATTTTAGGTTGTTCATTCTCATTTTGTTTGTTTATTTTTAATCTAAAAAATGTTATTTATTTTAAGCATATGAGTGTTTCAATTACATGTATGTGTACCACCTATGTGCTTGGTACCCAGGGAAGATAGAAGAGGGTATTGGGCCAGGTGGTGGTGCACTCCTTTAATCCCAGCACTCAGGAGGCAGAGCCAAGCGGATCTCTGTGAGTTCGAGGTCAGCCTGGTCTACAGAGTTCCAGGAAAGGCACAAAAACTACACAGAGAAACCCTGTCTCAAAAAAACCAAAAACCCAAACACAAAAACACCAAACAAATAAAAAAAAAGGTATTGGGTCTCCTGAGACTGGAGTTACAAATGGTTGTGAGCCACTGTGTGGGCTCTGGGAATTGAACCCGAGTCCTGGGTAAACAGCAGCACTCTTAATCGCTGAGCCCTTTCTTCAGCCCCCTCCTTTCTGTGTTAGATTTTTTCTGCTTAATATAAATTCAGTCTGAAAACTAAAACTTTACAAGACACAAAAATACTTGTCTTTTTCTGTCTGTTAGTTTGTGAGCCTTTTAAAAGTCATTGCAGGAAGGTGGGTGTGTCTCTAGCAGAGGTTATTTTTACTCGGCTCTGCCTATTCAAATTATAGAAAGTAAATTTCATTCCTTAAAATAGTCTGTTGGTTGCCTGGTGCCTCTATCCAGAGCCTTTCTGTGGTGCAATGCAACTTAAAACATTGCATCTAATGGTCTAAATGCATCACAGCATTGAACACTGCACAGAGAAATACTACTACGCCTTTCCTTGTGATCTGTAACATGGAAGACACTAGAGATCCGTCCGTGAATTGGTGCACACTGATAACAATTTAAATGTGGAATTCTGGGGTGGAGGTGGATTAGAGGAGCTGTTTCTTACAGAGGTGGAGGCATGAAGAGCCTGTGCTCTTTGTTAGATGTTAGACACAGAAGACCCTTTTTACATTTCTCATCATTCCTCAACTGCCCTGCTAGTCATAGGTACACACTTACTAATCTAACGGATACTTGCTGTCAAGGCAGCATGGAGCATAAGTGAAAGTTATTGCTTCACAAGATGACACAGTTCCCAAGTGGTATAGGTGCAGGTGAGGGAGAACACATTCTCTCCCTCCCTCCCTCCCTCTCCCTCCCCCCTCTTTCTACGTGTGTGTGTGTGTGCGCGCGCGTGCGTGTATGTGTGTTATTAACAAGCACCACGGATACTGTGGTGCTTGTCTACAATTGGCCTTCCCATAGTGCAGTGTTTCCGCACACACTCATTAGACTGCAGGAACCCCACTCAGATTCCATTCTCAGCACTGCAAATGCACCCAGGTTTATAGGGGACACAGCTCCGGAGTGCCTTTCCCCTTGTGAGTTGCTCTGACAACTATTTAAGCTCCAGTGTTTTGTGTCTTCCCATGCCTGGAGTGGTGCTAGCCAATTTGATTCTATGTCTCTTTGCCTTTTGAAATATTTCACGATAATTGTTGAAAGGAAGACCCGTTGCCTGTATCTTTGACAAGCAAATGAGATATTCAAGTAAATCATTGAAAAGTAGGAGGAAATCTGCCAGAAAACTGCCAGTCAGAGAAAAGAAAGAATTTTCTTTGCCGCTTCCATTTTACCTGCTTTTATGCTGATGACATGCCAGGCATTACGGCAGATTTTCTACCAGATAGAGAATTCATGATCCATGGCTAGTGCAGTTAAATCCACCAAAAGACACTACCCACAAGCAGGCGGCAGGTGTGGAGGCAGCTTGGTGGCTTGCTTCTGGTAGTACTTTTGTAAACTCCTGTCTTGACATGCCACCGCTGCTGTACAAGGCATGGCTTTGGTGGGGGTCTGTACACAGTCACATCCAAAGCGAGTTACAACACTGAGCAGAGCTCAGTCATCAAGAGCCATTCACTGAATGCCCACCACATGCTAGCCTTCGGGTAAATTACTGTGCCGAACTGCTGTTTATCTACATACATATTTTCTTGAATATTTACACTTTTTTCCCCTCTTAAATTTGGTGTTTTCTTTCAAAAGATGGCAGTTTCTAAATGTCAAAAACAAACAGGTTGAGCCAAGTGTGGTGGCGAACACCTTTAATCCTAGCATTTGGAAGACAGAGGTGGGTGGGTCTTATCTACTTAGCAAGTTACAGAACATCCAAGGTTACGTAGAGACTCTGCCTCAAAAAGCCAAAACCTAATAGTTCAAAAAAAGATGGTAAGGATTTTAAGATAGGAGCTGGGGAGATAGCTTGGTTCTTCCAGTGTTTGCTGTACAATCCATCATGAGGCCTGGATTTGGATCCCTAGCACCATATAAAAGCCAGGCACGGAGGTAGGTGTGTACCTGTTACCCTTAGCATGGTGGTAGGTGTGCACCTGTCACCCTAGGCATGGCGATGGGTGTGTATCTGTAACTCCAGGTGTGATGGTGCGTGTGCACCCCAGTGAAGGAGGTACAGGGCAGGGACAGAAGGGTCACCAGCCAGTCAGCTAGACCCCACTGCAATCAATGACCTCCAAGTTTAGTAAGAGACCTTTGTCAAACACTAACAGGGAGCGTGACAGGGAAAGACACTTGAAGCCAATCTCTAGCTTTCACGTGCTCCTGCATATAAGAACATGTGTACCACATACATATGTGCACACACAAATTAACAAGTTATGTATACCCCCTCCACAAAGAATGTTTAGATACTGACTTATTAAACAAAAAATACATACATGCACACCTGTACACATATGCTCATGTGGACCAGTTTAGAATGAAGAAGGAAAAATAGTTGGATGCCAATATACAGGTCTATCTGATTTAGCTTGTTTAGGCCTTAGCATTTGGATGATGGGAGTTTGCTGTCTATGTTGGTGAGAACATCCTCATTATACTCTGCCTTCAGCTTCCCAGCACGCTCTGTTTCGGTTCTCATTCTTTTAATGATTGCCCCGATGCCCTCCTCACTGCCCTTCTCCTGTTCTTCCAGTTCAATGTGAGAAAATGGGGAAATTTTCAGATAAATCTATTTTCAGATTTTCTGTGTGGGCTCAGCACTCTAACTTCCACTGGCTCTGCTGGCTTTCATCTTCCCATCATTTCCAGTGGTGCACTCTAACTGCGCTGTACAGTGTGTGTCAAGGACCCAGGCCACCTCACATCAGTCCGAGACACCAATGCAAACAGTGCCGATGAGCACTTTTAGAAATATCCATAGTGCTTTCATAGAGCACGTTTGTCCATGAGTGAAATGAAATACTTCTCCAGCTAATGCTGCCTGGCTCTTTAAACTCAAGTCTTATGAGCTCTCCTTTATGCATTTTTTTTTTTTTTTTTTGCTGAAGTTCTTTGTACTTCTTCTGAAACTCTTATAGTAATCAATATTATTGATTGAATAGTGAACCATTTAACATTTTATGCAAATGTAAACAAATGCTTTTATTTTTTCTTCCTTTTCTGGGAGCCAATGCCTGGAAGATCCAATCAGTTTGGATGAGAGCATGGTGATGTCTTGGACTTCTGCCTTGGAATCCTGAGTTCTGTCCTTTGTGACAAGAGGGACCCCAGAGGAGTTGGCTCAGTGTCTTCACTTAGTTTCTATTGCTTTGCTGAAACATTGTGTGCGATTAGTTGTTTAATCGTGTTACTTTGAAGACAATGAAGAGAGGAATAAACTAACCCAAGTCCTTGATGGACCTAATTTTGAACACAGAGCTGGATGGATGTTGTCCCTTTGTATAGAAAGGAGCTGGTGCTCAGCAGATGTCTAATGGCTCCTGGGGAGGCATGCAGCTAGACAGAGGCTCCCTTGGTTTGGTAACTATAGCAGAAGTTATAAATCACTCAGAAGATATATTTTTTCCTACAGACAAAACTATTGCTACTAAAGGAAAATGGAATTAAGGGGGAAAAGCTTTTGAAGAAAATATATATCTAAAAATATCTATCCTATCTCTTCAAAAAATTGGCTGGAACACCTGGATTTTTCTGAGTGTAATTTTAGTTAGGTAAACATTGAGAAGATGTATTTTTCTAAAGAAGGAAAGAATGCTTTTATGGAAAATGATGATTGGCAGTCCTCTTCAGCAGTAGATTATTTTTGCAAAAATAATTTTCCTTGTTTTAAAGTTTAAGAAAGCATGAATTCAGTCAGGGCCAGCAACATGGCTGGCCTGGAAAAGGTGCCTTCTGCCAAACTTGATGACCTGAGTTTTCTCTCTGGTACCCGCATGGTGCAAGGATAGAGACTGTATCTGAAGGTCGTCCTCTGCCCTCCATGTGTGGAGGTTGTCATACAAACACACACCCACCACATGCATCCACATAAAATAAGTAAATTAATGAACTGATAAGAACTCAAACACTAATAGTGATTAACATCATTATTGCTTACCTGAAAACATTTACCCTTCAATGGGCTTCTTTGTAGGGTCCCCACTTAAGAACAGAGAGATGCAGATGGGCACTGTGAGTGGTTTTCTATGCAATACTTAAGTGTTTCTTTTAATGTGTGTACTAAACAAGAACAATAAAAATGCATCTTGGGTTCATAGTTGTGTGAGATGTGCTTTATTAGGCTTAAAAATTGGTGAGCCATCTTAAAAATATGCAGAACTGTATTTAGCACATACCTGCCAGGCAAATGATGCTGACTTTAAGGAGTTGGGTTATGGTGGCCAAATGCTACTTGGTACAGTGAGTGGGGACTCAGAAGGAAAATTATGACAAAACTCTTAGAAAAGTAAGAGGGCATGATTTAATAGGCCATTGCTAAACAAGAACAAAAATAGAAAGACATACTTTAGTCAGAGAGCAAGGAAAACAGAAAAGCAAATTCTTTGGGACCTTGAAGTCTGACTGTTATACCTCTAGGTATACATACATATACACTCAGCACATGGTAATGTACTCACCAAGTACAAGTATGAATCTGAATAGCATCAGTGGCAACATCCCTAGAAAATGAACTGGACGTACACACATACCATTTGTGATGTTGGTCAGAACTGCCTGGTACAACAACAGGCTGTCAGGGAATTGGTGAAATCATCAGAACGTCTCATGACTCAAAATTAAATTATATAGGACACTTTGAAACATACTGTAGGAAACAGTCAAACTTGGGGAAGGCAATAAAAAGATGTCCTATGTCATTTTTTCCCACTTCTAATTGCTCATGCTTTCATGGGGTTTAAAAATAAAAGCTATAAAATATATTACTTTCAGAGATGCTGACAGGGCCTGAATTTATGAGAGCTTATGATCAAACATGAATACATTGAATATTCATGGCTTTTGTTACAGTTTGGATCATAATTCTCCCCCACATTCCCATGCACTGTAGACTTGGTCCCCAGCTTGCAACACTGCTGGGAGGAGTTGGAATCTTTAAGAGGTGCTGTTTAGTAGGAGTTTTTAAGTAATCAGGTTAGGCCATAGAAAGGATTTGGACCCTCATAACTCTTCTTCCTATCTTTGGTTCTCAGCTTCCTCTGCCTTCCCACAAGTCCAAAGGCAATGAGGTCAACCGACTAGGGACTACATTCTGCAAAACTGTTAGCCAGGGTTATGCTGGCTGGAGACCACTCTTCATTATTACCACCATGTGTTCATGTTCAATTGTGTTAAAATTTGTAGGGGAAATGAAATGTTTTTCAGTACTAGACTACACAGTTGGAATTTAACTCTTAAGGACATATTTATTGATCATTTCATTTTGTTGTTGTTTGAGACAGGGTTCTTCTATGTAACAACCTTGTCTGTTCTGGTCAAAAGAAGTGACACTGAACAATGTTTGAATCAATCTTTCCACTTTCTATTCTAGTCATCTGCATTATAACAAGCTTCCAAAGTCTTTGTCACATATTCAGAATCTAGCTGATACTTAATTATTGGATCTCATACCTCCTACAGACTTTTCTATCTTATTTCCAGCTAGCTACTGCAATACTGAAGTCCAGTATAATAGATTTTATAGCCAACAAAGTAATCAGAATCTGTAGAGCCCAGCTCCAGGGAGAAAACAAGAGCTAGCCCCCTGGGTCTGTAGAAGTATGACGCTGTCTCTCCTCTCCTGAAGAGTTAGAGATTCTGCTGGCCACATGCTTGAATGTGATTCCGTGGGAACTGTGGATACCAAGGGTGGAGACGCCTGAGTTGGATGGTCTGACATTGGAGCTGTTAGCAGAAGCTGGAAATGCTTAGGACTATATCTGAGTCAGAGGGCTTTGAACTGTGGACTTATTCTAACAGTTGCTTTTAATTAAGTCAGCCTGGCCTGCTGGGATTCTGGAAGCCCAGCTGTTCAGAAAGCTCCCATTCTTTGGAAATGTTCTGGCTTTCCCAAGGTTTTACTCAGCATTTTGGATTTTGTTTTCATTTCTATTTTCAGATTTACAATCGCTTAGATACCAATTGCTGTGGATTCAGACCTCGAAAGGAAGATACCTGTACACAGAATGGACTGAGGCCAAACTGTGATGACCAAAATTCTGTGACTTTAGCACACATTGTCCAGCGAAAGAAGGACCCAAGGCATTTGGTTTTCGTAAACAACAAGGGCTTCTTCGATAGAAGTGAAGACAACCTAAACTTCAAATTACTAGAAGGCATCAGAGAGTAAGCTTTTTTTTTTGTTGTGGAAGTCCCATCTCATTCTTTAGCCTGGACTGTTCTGGAATTCTCTGTGTAGCTCAGGCTACACACTTTTGTCTTCTAAACTGACCTTAAACTTGCAGACATCCTCCTGCTTCAGCTTTCAGAGGGCAAGGATTATAGGAAGGAGCTGTTACACCCAGAATAAAGAGTAAATTTTCTAGTGAAGTGACATTTTGGATGATCACATATATGTTAAACAACTAGTAACGTTCCATGAAAACTCACACCTTATGTTAGATAGATTTCCAAAGAAATTATGGGTGTGGGAATAGAGACCTAAGGAAGTAAAATAACCCTCCAAGAGCAGCCTGTGCACCTATCAACAGTCCACAATGCCTGCACAGCTCCTACCATTTTCTGCCTTCACTGCCTTGATCACCCTTCATTGTGAAAACCCGTGTAGGTAAGGTTGGACAGATGCAGGGCTGCCAGGAGTAGGGATAATCAGGTGGCAGAGGCTCTGTTATTATTGCCCAGGATTGGACATGGGAGGAACAAGAGAGATGTCAAAATCCATAATAAACTATTTGGCCTGTCAATAGAACTAATAAGCATGGTAGGAAGTCAGATTCATGATAAACCCAAATGACTGCTATGAATACAGTGGGAGAAGAGCTCTCTGAAGAGCAGGGCACCAGAGGACAGCAGACCCTTTAAGCTGGGGAGGAGGACTTTGGAGTACTCACAAATCTTTATAGTAGACATAGACTCTGGGGCTGGGTCTTAAACAGAGGAGGAGCTGCAGGAGGCTAGTCAATGAAGTACGGCTATACTCAATATGGACCCAAAACCCAGAGGTGACCGAAACCGTTTAGGAGACATTTGGTAGGACTTAGAAAGGATACAGAGTCAAGAGGAGGCTGCTGTGAAGTTAAGGAAGATAGTTCTGTGCTGTGGAAGTGAAAACACATTTAGTCTCATGGCACGCCGATCTCATGCATTTGTGCATAGAGGAGGTTCAGACTCTTGAGTAGCAGGAGCTGGGCTACAAAGATTTATCAGTTCAACCTCAGTTTTGTAAACCGTAAATAAATTTCCACAGTAAGTGGAGCCACCCTCGTTTGCTACCCATTTTAGTCAGGAATAAGATCCCCTAATTAGGTTAGATTGGAAGCTTAAGAGTCCATAAGATAGTGGTAGCTCCCTAAGAGTTGAGCAATGTCCGGGAAACATCCCAGCATGTCTGAAGTTAATGGTAGAGCTCAGCTTTTCCAAGCCCGCACCCACTGCTTTTCCTTGCAGATACTTGTATTTGTGTTCCAATGTTATTACTCTTACGAGGCTGGCAGGTGTGTGGCTCAGGGTGTTCCATCCCCAGAGCTCAAACAAAGGCAAACCCAGAAGAAGACAACAAAAAGTGTAGAACTTGCCGATGATCCTCTGTAGCACCTCTTAGTTGTTTCCCCTTGACTTGGTTCTTAGATAATGTGGATTTTATATACACTCTCAATACTAACAAGCACACTCTTCCTGTGGGTTTTGAGAGTCCCGAGAGGTTGTTTGCCATGCCCCTCCTTCCCCTGTTGATGCTCTTCATGTCTCTGTGAATTGAAGGCAGAATACGTGGTAGGTTCTCCCTTTTAAATGCCTAACCCAAGGAGAATTTATGCATAGGAAAATTGACATTCCCAAGATGTCACTTGCTGAATTGATACTACAAGGACTTAAAATTTCTTTGCAGAATTGAGAGCGCCAGGGGCATACATCTATCTATCTTAAACATTCACATAGATATGAATACTTTTATTTATTCTTTCAAAGAAGATTAAACCTTAACTTCGTTATGAGGAGTAATGGGTTTAAGGTTAAACCTTCTTTGAATATGTAATTCACATATTAAGAAGCAAAAGTGAAGTCTTTGCTAAGTTCAGAGTCACACATAGAATATTTCCATTACCAATACAATGTAAAAACCAATAGTAGAGTAATGGGTTGTTTTCTTTTATGAACAGGACTGAAGAGCCTAGTGGTTTTTTTTTTTTTTTTTTTTTTTTTGGTTTTTCGAGACAGGGTTTCTCTGTGTAGCTTTGCGCCTTTCCTGGAACTCACTTGGTAGCCCAGGCTGGCCTCGAACTCACAGAGATCCGCCTGCCTCTGCCTCCCAAGTGCTGGGATTAAAGGCGTGCGCCACCACCGCCCGGCAAGCCTAGTGGTTTTAATACTTGCCTTTCATGCATTCTGCCTCAGCTAAATTAGTTGAAGGGATATAGAAGTTACAATTACGGATATTAATACTTCATACAAAAGTGCTGCTTGGTTAATTCATAGCCCACAGGACTGCACGGTACATGTTTTTGGGGAGCCTGGAATATACAATAAGCCTTATTTAACTTCACACTTCTGCGATTTAATAAGTATGTTCAGCGCTGTGACCTTTGGTCTTCTAGCACCCTCAGAATTCCTAACCTTGGGTTCCTAGTGTCCATGCATCCCATGTCTTGTCTCCAAGTTTGTCTTTAAATAAGTGTATGTTCTTGCCATGTAGTATTTGAGGTACAACTGAAGTCATTTGAAAGTTACTCTTGAACCCCAGTGATTATAGGGTGCATTTAGCAGCATTTTAATGAGAGTTAGACAAGGCCAAGCTGGGGGCGTGGCAGAATATAACCTATGATTTCAACCAGACATTTCCTAAGATTTCTATCCACACTGCTAGACTCTGTGTGCTGGAACTTGGCTCTAGTCCTTCTACATGAAAAGAAGCAAGTTTAGTGAATTCTCTCAAGACGCTTCACCCAGATTCTTCTTGAGTGACCTCAGGATGTCCAGAAAGATGTCATGGAATGTCCTTGCTCCAAAAGTTTACTTTCGCTGAATTTATTTGAAAACAGTTGCCAGCTTGCTGTGACTGTACCTAACATCTGAGGTGATCATCTTACAAAATGGGGAGATATAGCGTGGTTCACAGCCTTAGAGATTTCAGTCCATAGTCACCTGGACTGTTTGTTTGATCCTTTAGTGGCACTAAATGCCACCATGTTTCTACTAATCATTTCCATCTCATTAACCAGTATAATGTAAAAAAAAATAGTAGAGTAATGGGTTTTTATTTATTTTTATGAACAGGACTTTCATAATCAAGGTTGGAGAGGTCCTTTTCAGTACATGGCCAGGAATTGAAAGAGAGAAGAGGAAAGGGTAGAGTTCTAGTATCCTTTGCAAGGCCTGCCCCATTGACCCCACCCTCCACTATGCCTCACCTCCTTGAAGGACCACCATCTCCCAATCACAGTATTCTAAGGATCTCTGTGAGTTCGAGGCCAGCCTGGTCTACAGAGTGAGATCCAGGACAGGCACCAAAACTATACAGGGAAACCCTGTCTCAAAAACCAAATATATATGTACATATACATATTATGTAATAACAATGAAAAAGAAGCTATGAATCTGAAAGAGATCATGGAGAGATATATAGGAGAATTTGGAGGGAAGAAATGGAAGGGGAAATGGTTATATTATAATCTAAAATAAAAAACAAAACAAAACAATAATAGAAAAGAAGAGCATTAACAATCACTCAGGTTCTAAAAGTATAATCTGAATCAGAGGGAATTCTTCTCTAATTGAGTTTTCTTTAAAAATAATAATTTCTCTTTTGTTCTATTACAAGTTTGAGATCATTGCACTTTAAACTCCAAGTTTTGCTCAGTGAGAATTCTCCACTCTCACATTTCCTTTCACCAAACCACCTTGTTACCAATGGAAACAGATAAAAGACTATCTGTGGGGCACATGGAGCTTAAGATGAAGGGAAATACTTCTTCAGACCTGACGTGAGCTCAATTCTGTGCCTCTCTTTGCCGGTCTGTAGCAATCTTTAAGTAGGAAAGTATACATTTTTCTTGCATTTTATTTTTAGGAGAAGTGTCTGCTTGTTGGTGACAAAAACATTTGGTTCTCAAGGTCCTATTTGCTAGTGTGATTTATGCCAGATTAATGAAGGCAGGGCACCTGGTGGAAGGAATAATAATAGTTCTGAGCAATTGCTAAGTGAAATATTGCATTATCGTTTCAGGTTTCCCGACTCTGCAGTTTCTGTTTTGAAGAGCCAGCACTTACGGCAGAAGCTCCTTCAGTCTCTGTTCCTTGATAAGGTTTACTGGGAAAGTCAAGGAGGCAGGCAAGGCATCGAGAAGCTCATTGATGTGGTAGAGCAGAGAGCCAGAATCCTCGTCACCTACATCAATGCACATGGCGTCAAAGTATTACCTATGAAAGAATGACATAGGACTGTCTTCTGCCTTGAGGGCTATACATGTGTGACCTTTGGTTTTTCTTAAATAAAGTAGATCAACCTTAAGTGTTTCTAGGAGTGAAGCAGCATAGTTGAATATACAAAACTGATCTGATGCATATCATAAACAGAGTTTAGAAAGTTTGCATCATTTGAAGGTATTCAAGAAGTTTCAGGATAGCATATTGCTTGCAAAACGTCTAATGGTGTTCTTTGCCTAACATTCTGACATGTGTGTCTCAGCATTGTTATTACACAATGGCTCCAATTATTATTCCCACTAATGTTTAAAGCATTTTCATGATATTTGACAGAGCAATATAAACCAAAGGCACTGACTCTTTTAATAAATCATTCTCATGCCATTTAACTGATCTGACCAGCTCCTAGCAGAGAGTTTATTGACATTCCCCTGATGTTGATCATTACAACAGTTTCCCCAACCCTATCCAGAAGCAATTCTACCAGGAAATTGAGGCACGTGGCTGTGAAAGCCAAAGTCTTGAAACCCCTTCTAAGTAGTCATGGTAGTAGATTCATTTACAAACTGCTGGTTGTATTTTCTAGCGTCTACAAACAACCAGTTATTTTTGATCTACCAAAATCTCATATTCATTCCTTCTAAGAATTTACTGTCAGCACAGAAATATCCATATGTAGCAATGGATATATCGGTTCACTTTGCTCTCTTAATTTTGATTCAATTTATGTCTGGTGGTTAGAAAACTAAACAGTTATAAGGCATGATGTTACTATTTGAAAATTTATTTTGTGGAATCTATTAATGTTCCTATTGATTGGTTGGTTGGTTGGTTGGCTTTTTTTAAAAAAAAACTATAAGGTTTCATGTAGTCCATGCTGGCTTTGACCTCCTTATGAGGATGACCTTGATCTTCAGATGCTCTGTTTCCCAAGTGTTGGGATTACAGATGTGTGCCACCATGCCCAGCAGTGCTGGAGATCAGACTCAGGGCTTCATTCATGCTAGGTAGGTACTGTATGACTAAGCCCATAACCCCAGTCCACTTTTAATGCTTTTATAAAGGATATGCTATAATTTCTGTAGTTTTATTTTAATCATAGAAGACTTCTTTTGTATAATTAGTTTTCATCTGATTCAACTGTTGTTATCTAGGAATTGATGATAAGTTCAGATATTAAATTTATTATGTAGATCAATTCAATATGAGAAGTCTTGGTGAAACCCAGCCCACGTGACTGAATCTTTTCAAGAAGAGTACATGACTAGAGAACATGTGACAATATGTTGGGCAAAATTGAATCTCAAATAATTCTCCAAATCCCTCTGCCAACCTTTTAGTTGAGTTGGAAGGACCGAGACGTACAATGTTCATGCTCTGAATCTTCCTGCCCTTGGGAAATCTGCAAGGTCATCATGTAGTCTACTTACATGGAGGGAGGCTTCCAATCTAGAACAAATTATTTCTCTTTCACTTTTAGCTCTCCTACTCCTTATTTAAAAGCTGACTGATTAGCCAGATATGGTGATGAATACCTGACTTCCTAGCACCCAGGAAGCTGTGAAAGGAAGATTCCAAGTTTGAGGCCAGTCTGGTTGACATAGTAATATCCTGTCTGACATGCATTCTTCCCTTCATAAAAACTGGTTTACTGACCTTTTCTTTCTTTGGAAACTTAAAAATAAAAAAGTTACAAATTTTTATTGCATTTGTCTTCTCTTTTTTTTTCAGTTGTTGTTCCTAACATGCACATTTTCTATATTCTGATGAAGAATAATTTAATACAATGTGAACTTTAAAAAACATAGTAGTCTAGGCTACATCATAAATGGAAAACATTTGTGTAGATTCTAATGGATACAAACACACCAACTTATGCTAATAGTATTTTAACTATAATAAAAGACAGTTGAGCCGGGCGTGGTGGCACACGCCTTTAATCCCAGCACTTGGGAGGCAGAGGCAGGCGGATCTTTGTGAGTTCGAGGCCAGCCTGGGCTACCAAGTGAGCTCCAGGAAAAAGGCGCAAAGCTACACAGAGAAACCCTGTCTCGAAAAAACCAAAAAAAAAAAAAAAAAAAAAAAAAAGACAGACCCAAAGGAGAGGTCTCCTCTAACCCTCTCATTTCTGCTTTTCAAGGCTCATGTCCAAGCATTGCGTTTATTATCATGTGTGTTCCCTTTCCCTTTGTCACATTCTCTTCAGTCCCCCACTGTGACCTGAGTATGACTCTGGCCCTGGTGAGACCCCATGTTGTCTTCTGTCTATGAGTTTTATTTGGTTAAGCATCATTTAATTATCCTTTCAAGCACTTGCAATGCCCACCCCCCCCACTTGACTTAGAATTAAAAGAATTGCTTCCAAGTTGTCTCATGTCTTGTCAAGATGACCTACATATATACATGAATACTTTTTATTTTTAGAAAATATACCATTTCATCCACACTTTGGTATTAATTTCAGACACTGTGAGCATCTTAAGAGCTTGCTTTCATGTGTCTAAGGCTACATTGCTTTGGAGCAGCCTGGACTCCCACAGGTGGGTTGGACTATATTTTTTGCCTGGTTATTTCAACATGCTTAATACTAAATAGAAGGCTCAAGAACACTAATTACTTTTATAATTTTCCTTTCAAGGGCTTATTTTTACTTTTTATTTGTGTGTTACATGTATATACACATGCATGTGTATGCAGTACCCATGAAAGCCAGAAGAGGGCTTGGGAATCTCTGGGCAGTTGTGAGCTACCTGACTTGGGTTCTGGGAACTGAACTAAGGTCCTTTGGAAGGGCAATGAGTGCTTTCAACAGTCCAGCACCTCACCAGTCCTCTAGTCACCTTTTAACAATGTATTTTGTATTGTAAACAGTGAGTAGTTAATGGTGTATTAGTTTTGAATCATAGTTGCAAGCCAACTTTTGAATTCTAATAAGTAGCATTCTTCCTTTGTTGAAATGATGAGAATATTTTGTGCATTTCAGATGTGCTCAAATTCTACTGTGATTTGGTTTGCATTATCCCACTATGTGGTTTATTTGCTCTGTTATAACAGATTTAAAATAGAAGAATTTACCTTGGCTCATGTACAAGAGCTTGTTCTCCTGTGCCATGTTTTCTTTTAGCAGATACAAAAATGTAATGTATCTTAGACTCTGTAATAAAATGTTACAAATTAAAGTTACATTTTTTTTCTTTTTTTTATACATGAATTTTCAAAGGCTACATACAGCAGCTTCCCCCTCTCCATTGGAACAGTTCACTCCAATTTCTGTCTGCTTTATATTGTCTTTGGTTTGGATGAGCAAATATTCTGCTTAAACTGGAAAACAGAACAAACAATGTTTGTTTGTTGGAAGGAGTGTGAAAAAGAGAGACAAATGAAGAAAGAGACAATTTTAAGGCTGAGATGTCTGCCTGGATCATGTATGCATGCATTTGATATCATAATTCATGATCACTATGCTTTCTCTTGGTGTTCATAAGTACTGTACTATAAGGTTGGCAAAAAAAAATTAGTTAACAGATGCCATACATCTTAGAAAGTGATTTAATTTTTGGTTAACTTTCTATGGTTGACATGAGCCTTACAGTATGTTTAAAGTCTCCTTCCTATTATTTATATTTAATAAGTTTGTTAAGTACTTAGGGAACTGATCAAAGTGTAAAATATCCTAGACTTATTCTTAAAATATTTATATCTCTGGACTTGAATAATAATGTGTTTATTCTACTGTACCTTTAAATATGCATTACGTTACATGTAATGAATAAAATATGTAGATAGAAATTTATTTGCACATTGCCTCATGAAATCCTAATGTCTATTTGAACACAGACTTAAGTAAGTCACATTTAATGTGATAGTCTGAAAAATATACTGAAATTATATATGGATCAAATGAAAATGAATTTGATATTTTTTTTGGTTAAAAATTAAGCAATATAGTTAAGAATCAAGCTAGAGGAGTCCAAGGTATTCAGTAGCCTGTGGCACCATGATGGCTTGAGTCCAAGCCATTGGAGTCCCACTGGACAATATAGCGAGCAGAGATTGACTGCTCTCCACTGATGTTTTATAGAGGGAATGATGGAATGTACTTCAAATCCCAGCATTGAAGAGTTGAATTGGAGCCACTTCAAGTTTGAAGTAGCCTGGACTAATCAGATCGTATCTCAAAAACAAAAGGAAAACAAAACAGACCATCAAAATATAAGAACTTTCACTTTGTGAGAGACATTTTGACTTGTCAAAAAACTTATTTGGAAATAGCGTAATGTGATTTTGACATTTTCTTATAGTTGTTGGGCTTAATTTTCTACTGAATGGCCTTTGAACAGGATTTTAGGGAAGAGATTATCATGTAGATTCTTGTTCCATAGAAATACAATTTCTTTTTCTAGTGGGAGAAACAACCTTAATAGTTAAAATTTATTACCAAGTTGGGCACTAACCAGTTTTATATCTACTCTAACTATCTTATAATATGGAGTATAAATATTTGGCTTTGGAAATATTTTTAAATGAATTTATCATTGTAGTAATGCTGTAGTTATTTGAATAAAAATTTTTATACATATTTATATCTGCCTAAGAATCAATTTTATCTTTTGGAAAATTTTGCTTTAATAAACTTCTAACTGCTGTTGTATACTTTTATCTGTTTGAAAGTTATTTTAATTTTTTTTGAAAAGTTCACTTAACCAAACTTTTAAGACATACTGATAAAATTTTATAACAGAATGGTTTCATGGATTTAGCATTTATCCAACTCGTACCCTGGGAATAAACATTTAATGAAAGAAAGTGACTTAATTTGCTCTGTTTTAGGCAAATGGTTGATCTAGATTCCTCACTATTCTGATATAGAAAGAGATAATGCTAGTAAATGTCATTACTTACAAATACAAGGAATCTCAACTTACAGATCCTGAAGGTTTCACATGGTCATAATCAAGTGTGGTACTAATTTTAGTTTTGTGAACTTTCAGGAGGAGAAGTCAATAGAAACTTTTGATAATTTCTTGACATGGTTGATTGGCAATCTATCATCTTACCCACTGTGCTAGGCCGTGCAAATGTTGAAATCAATAAGCAGACATTTAGTGTATAAATCCTCAATCACAGCCCCATGGTAAGCTTTAAGTTCTATCTTTAGCCATCAAGTTTAAGAGACAAGTTCTACTGAAAATTGTCCAAAATTAGAACTAAATTTTGTACCTGAAATGTTTAAAGAGGTTTTGCTCTTTTAGTGAGTTTGACTCTGTTTTCCATAGTTAACTATTACTATTCACAATGTTTATTATAGGCCATCTGGCATCTGAGAAGACAGATCAAATTTAGCATGTACCATGTGTATTACTATGTTCCAGTGCGGTGTTACAGGAATTAGTACTCATACTGCATACCTCGACTAGTAATGACTTCGTTTACTTGTGTTCTGTGTTATAACAATAGCATTAAAAGGGTCTGAGCTCTGGGTCACTTTGGGGAACTGCTGAAACTAACCTGTTCAATAGTTCTGCCTATAATTTCAGTGGGCCCTCAGACCCATAGATAACCAGTTCTGGGAGGATCACTTAGCTCTTGGTCTACAGTCTCTGATGGTTAAAATGCTTGCTTTCCAGCAAAACAAGGAAGGTAAGAAATTATATTACACATAAAAGAAAGACCATCACTTAATAGAGCAAAATAATTACTTATATACAAAACTGGAACTTTGATTTTTGAAAGAAATAGTTTACAAACTGTTTTATTCACAAATGAAAAGTGAAGAACCATTTATTTTTAGTAATTATTAAATCTTTTTGGTCCACACCATCAGTTCCCAATCCACTGACACCAATTGTAGAATGTCATTTGCATTTATTTAATCCTTTAATTTATTAAAGTTACATCACCTGATTTATTTGCTCTTGTTAAAAAAACAAAACAAACAAAACATGGCCTGTTTTGGAGTAGGAGAGAAGCTAAGTTAATATGTGGTATTAAAATAATCTATGTGATTATTACTCAATAGTTTACTGAACATTTGTAATGTTCCAACATTAATAAAACAATTTCCTAAACAAATTAATGAACTTTGCTGATGGAGTTATTTCTTTGACATTGCAAGAAGCTTTAAGGCCATGTGACCTGTGCCTTTGACTTTCAGAGGCCACTGGGCTTCCTGCCCCGGTCACCTTTGCCCCTTCCCTGTTTACACACAGCTGTATTATGTCAGAATATGGCATCTTCCCTACTTTTTAAGCTCTTTAGTCCCCTGGGATGGGACTCTGCTGTAAGAAAGGCCTGACTCAGAGTTGCTGGCATTCTGTTGCAGAGTCTTAAAATGTACATGCTGAGTGAATGACCCACAGAGGTCCTTCCCTGTCAGGGCACTGTGTGTGATCAATGCAACCTTTCTTTGTCTTATAGGAAGGTTGGGTACCCCTCTACCGTTATCCAGCTAAAATGCGCTTACTTTGGTAAATTTTGTGTGCATTGAGGAACCCTCATGCATTGTCTTTTAAAAAAGTAATCTATCTTTCTTAACAATACTTGTCAGGATTTCCTAAAGCTTTGTGATACAGAGCTAAAAACTGAAGCCAACCTCTTAGTCGTGGCTCTCACCCCATGCAGGCGAATAGCTGGCTGCCACTCTAGTTCAGGAGGCAAGGTGGCTTTTGTAGACAGGAGCTGGTCTATAACCCAGACTGAAAGTTGTGAGTTTGCAGATCTGCCAATGGTTTCTTTAGATCCAAGACAACAGGCATTATTTGGTTTATACATTGTCATATATTACTGGCTCAACTTCCATTTAAGAAAATAAGACACTTGGTTCTTAATCTCAGGAGTATTAGACTTTGAGGTCAATGCATTTTTTTTTAAGTCTTTGTAGCATTTTCATAACAACAACAAACTATGACCCAGATATTCTTTCTAAATTGGTGAGACTATGTTATGATTAAGCTTGTAAGCCTCAGATAGTTTTAAAGAGAGGAAAGGAATAATTTATGGCTTCCTCCATGAGGGACTCAATATTAATCTCTTTTAATCAGTGAACATGACAGATAAAATGTAAGACAGCCCCAAATGTCCTGGCAGCTATTGCGACAGCACTAATTGTTTGCTAGTTCTGTGACATTCCCGTCTCATTCTCTTGTGTCACCTCCCGTGATATGGGGATGCCAAAAGCATTGTCTCCCATGAGAGGAGGGAGGTGGTGTGTTTTAACAAGGGAAGCAAGGCAGGACCCAGAGTAGCCAGTCTCCAATGGAAGACAAAACTTCCTAGTTAAAGCTCATCTGTGGCGTGGTTTTTCTGGACTGGAGACATTTGAAAGCCAAGGGCCCTCGCTGTGCGGCAGCTGTTGTGAGTAGTGCAGTGGGCTTAGCTGGCACTCCAGTTTGGTTTCTGTTGCCACGATGAGCACTGTGACAAAAGGTTCTTGGGGAGCCAAGGGTTTACTTGGCTCACACTTCTAGCTAGCTGTCCACCACTGAAGGGAGCCAGGGAAGGAACTTGGGCAGGAGCCTGGGAGCAGGAACTGAAGGGGAATGCTCCTTATCTCCTTGTTCCCTGCCTTGGCCTCAGCTAGCTTTTTTATATGGCCTAGGTTCACATGCCTAGGGGTGGTGTGGCCCTGCTGGGCTGGGTCCTCCTCTATCAGTTAGCAATAAAGAAAATGGCCCCCAAAGACATGCCCACAAGCCAGTCTGATGGGGGTAATTATATTGAGATTGTCTCTTCCCAAGCATGTCAGGTTGACAAGCAAGATTAGCTGTCACAAGCAGTTTCCATGACAACCAAGATTAGTCCTCACCTTGCTCTCTGCTCTCCACAGCAGAGAAGCAAAATATTACCCAGGACACCCCCTGCTCCCTCTGTCCCCTCACACATCCCCAGCTGAGAGCTCCTGCCTAGATACCAAGTCTTTCATAAAAGATAAACCTGAACTGTGGTCTCCTCACAGTTAGCTTATGAGAGATTTCTCTGTGAAATTCCACTCACGAGAATTGCCACCCTGTGTAACATCAGGAAAAACCCAGGGAGACCAGAGGGCTTGAGGAAACCAAGCACAGAAAGCAGCCACTTGCCATTCAGGGGAGAGACACATCTGAGGCTCTGAAAGAATCTAGGTGAGGAATAAGTCTGAAAGGGCCCATGGCAAAGCAAATCTCCAGACCCAGTAACAGTGTTCACACACCTGTTCTCATTCCTGCCCCAGGACTCAGGATCTGTATTTCTTGAGAACTTTTCTGACACATAAAAGCATTCTTAGGGCCTCAAAAGCATTTCAAAATCTCTTCTGACAAAGGGTCAAAGAAGCAGACGTGTTTTGTCATGAGGAAGAGAAGCCGCAGCTCACACTGGAGAGGGGCTGCTGAGCCAGGATACCGTTAGCAGCCGAGTGGGTCCTGCAGAAAGAGTGGCCGTGGCAAATGGGCTGGGGGGTGGGGGTGGGTGGGAGCCTCAGTCTGCACAGGTACCTCAGTGGACGAGCAACTAACAAATCGTTTATTTTGATTGGTGGTTGTGAGGCTCCAGTCCAAGTATGATGTTTCTATAACTCTAGGTCTCTAATGAGAATGACACACCATAGAAAGAGTGTACAGTGCGGCAAACTATGATTCCAGCAGCAAGAGGGAGAGAAAGAAACAGGGCTCCCACTCTTTAAGGGCACAGTATTAGTAACCTAGGGACCTCCCACTAGGTTCTATACTTCCCTGTAGCATTACTCTGGGGCACTGAGCATTTAGCAAAATGATCTTTGGGAAGCACTTATCCAAACCACAGCAACAGGCAAAGGAATGCAGGAATAGCAGAATGCCCGCAAATCTCTGTGACTTATAGCAAAGGAGATTTCTTATGGTGCATGTCCATCACGGATAGGTTCTGCACCCAAGCGGGTGGAAGACCTCAGTTATTTTCATCTCTATGCACAAGTGAAAAAAACAAAAGTTTGGAAGGTGTGTGTCCTTCCACACATTGGATACATAGCCTGCAAAGTACACACACTAGAACTCTCTGGTGAACGGCTAAATATATAGCACATGGTGAATGTCACAGGTATTGCTTTTGACTGTAGGTGAGACAAAATAGCCTGAACTTTGTGCTGTCTCCTAAAAACAGTGTTCTGGGAGCCTCTTCCTTGTTGTAGCTGATAGCCATGTAACTGAAGCCAGGAAAGTCATTCTTTTTGTTGGCTCTATTTCCTGTCATAACTGATTGGTTCAAAATGAGACTACTGATGAAAATGGACCAATCAGAACATTTCAACCAGAATTTTGGAGTTGCGATAAGAAAGAAGATTCCAGATTTGCTAACTAAACAAATAATAATGGGTAGTATTTCTTGAGATCGTAGCCAGACTTTCTTCTGCTGATCTGCAAGAGATGAATAAGAAAAGAGATGGTGGGGAAAGGTGGAGGCAGCATGGAGTCAGGGATGGAGGGATGGAGGGATGGAGGGATGAGGGAGGGACGAGGACTATGGACACCAAAACTCTCAGCAGTGTCTATTTCTCAAGCTGCGGAGCTGAATTCCTGCTGCTCCTGTTTCCTCCCACCCTGGTCTTTGAAGGAGTGAGTGAAGGACTTGTTGTAGGTCTCCCGAAACCCTTTATTTACCTCATGTTGGCAGGAGAATGAGCTTGTGATCATGGGACTTTTTGACCTCCTTCAGTTCACTATGACTGTCTGATGTTCTTGGTCTCTGGTTTTGGTGGCAGCCATTTTAGAGAGTGATGCCAGAGGCATTGCCTTCCCTGCATTTCTGGCCTCAGCTAATTTTAGTGGTTTTTGTCCTCACCTGTGGGGTACAGGCACAGGAGAAACAGCTAATTGTCATCTTTAGCAGCCCAAGGTGTTTCCTTAAAACTTTTAGGGACCTTGACTCAAGCAGAAGTGGGATTTGTGGCATCAGTGCTGAAAAGAATTTCAGGACTAGGCAGTTTAAAAAGTAGAGCTGAGGTTTAGTAGATACGTTGATATCATTTTAAGTACCAGGGCTAAGAGACGCAGGTGCTCTGAAGAAAGGAAGACACACCATGGGCACCGGGTTGTCAGAGAAGAGGTGTACCACTGCACTGCTGTTTACATCAGTCATAGAGAGGATTCTGGTGGAGTTTAAGGTTACTATCTCAAAGGGCAACCAAGGAATCTAAATAAGATTACAGGGTAGTTTCTGAGGCATCTGATAGAATTCTAATCAATAAGGTAAAAATCTAGGGATGCAACAAGGTAGGACATCCTACCGTAAGCAAAGTTAATATCTTATTTGGGATCCTCAGGTGTGGTCTGGGGAAGGGACTGAGGCCTTACCCAAGGTCGTGTACAACCAGTTCTTAAGCCTGTTCATTATTACTTTAACATAAAATGTCCATAAACATTAGAGGAATATCAACTCCATGTCAGCAAATGTTCATTGTACTGGAATTCTTGTTTCTCAGTTGGCTTCAATCCAACTTTGGAGTGAGGACTCTCTTCGCTTTCCATGTCCCCATAAATTTACCTGTCTCTCCACCCTGCCCAGGGTCCCACTAAATGTCCTATTTGTTTTCTTGTCATGTTTTATTGAGGGGCTCCAATGTGTTTTTCAGAAAAAGCCACCACAGAATGGGCCTGTGTTCCAGGGAACTGGGGCACACAGCAGGAAGGGATGGTGGGCAATGAGGGGAAGTAATTTAGCAGGCTGTAGAGGACTTTTAGACAAGGGATGATCAAGGGAAGAGGTATGACAGCTGTAGTCTTCCAGAGTCTTTCATATGTAATTGTGGGTCATTTCAAAATCCATAGGAAACGTACCAACTTCTGAGGAAAACGCTGTTATGAGATGAAACTTCAAAAGATATTTTAGAAACACGGGTAAAAGGAGACTGCTTCAGGCTTTAGATATATTTTCCTCAGCTGTCACATCAGTAGTCTTTAAAGAGAATTATGTAAACCAGGAAGGTCACTGAGGCCACATCAAAGGCAAAGACTCAGAAGGACACGCACCTGCACAAACACATGTGTGTGCTCATGCAAACACACACACACACACACACACACACACACACACACACACACACACACACAGAAATCCTGATTTCTCTTCATGGTTGATCACAAACCAGCTTATTCACCTGCTTCTGGCTGGAGCTGTGAACTCAGGTTGAGGTGCCAGAAAACAGGAGTTACAACTTACTCCTCGGATTTCTCAGGGCTTCTGACCCAGGGGCCTCTCAGGTGGTGATGATAAAAGAAGTTGATTCATTTGCTAAGGTGATTTCTCTAGTGCTGTACGTATTCATTCATATAGTCAGTGTTTATTTAGTGCTAGTTATGTGTCAGGATTGCGTTCGGTCCCCCGAGAAGGCAGGAAGCAGGCAGTTAGGGCCTTCCTCATTGGCGGTTTATTTTCTTCAAGCTAACGCCAGTGCATCTGTGGGACAAGAGAAGTAAGAAGCATTCATTCTAAACTGTGCACACATCATGAAGACTAATTTCATGCAGCGTTCACTTAGCTTTCTCTTCTCAGTCTTCAAAGGTCCCTACAAGGAGAGGAAACATAAATGTCCAGACGTCTTTGTGTACACAATGAGGATCTCTTGGGTCAAACCAAATGCTCAGGACGGCTCTCCCCAAGGCACTTTCCTGTCAGCAGTGGTGAGCTTTGCACCGTTCTACCATCTGGTCTTCTTCTACTTGGTCTTTGGGAGGAAGAGCTTCCTATAAATCACCACGACGACCACAGAAAGAAGGAATTTGGATTGCTGCCAGGCTCGGTAGTGAACTTTCAAATCAAGGAAATGTTCTAAAAAAAATCAATATTTAAAGAGCATACTTGGCAAGATGTTCTGCTCTGAATGAAATGGATGGTATCTGTGAAGAGGAAGACTAATGGCAGGACAGTCAAGTTCAAGAGCTGTCCTCCGTGAGCTGCACCCTGCCCTTAGAGTTTCCCTGTTGCCAGAAACCCTTATATTTTGTGTCTAAGTACATTGCAAAATTGCTACCTTCATTTCATCATTTTTTTTTTTTAAGAAGACTCCTCAGTGTAATTTCTGCTTATTGAAGTAATTTCTCTGTACTGTCTGGACAATTCATCTTTGTCCAAATTCTAGTGTTTCTTCCTCTTTTTCACTAATGCTGCCCTCTTCTTCGGTGGGCCACAGAGGTATGGCCTTTGACATCCTGCCATTCCCAGGCCTATTTCCCTTAACATGTGGGCAGTGTTTCTTCTAGGTCAGTGTCTCAAGCAGATATACAACCTTGCTTTTACCACAGAGGGAAATGACAATCTTGGCTTCATTATTTTCATAGATAGTGTGTGTGTGTGTGTGTGTGTGTGTGTGTGTGTGTGTGTGTGTGTGTGTGTGTTGTTTCATGGAGACAGGATCTCTGTATTAGTGTGCCGGCCCTGATTGATCTCTAGGATCCTCCTGCCTCAGCCTCCTGAGTGTTGGTATTAACATGTGTATACTATTATGTCTGGTGTTTGCCTTTTTGTGCTTCCAAATCTATAAGGGTCCTTTACACGGACATTGGATGTCATTAAAAGAATGCAAGGAGCAAAGGGGCACACAGTGGAAAACTTAACAGCCAAGCTGACACACTGGAAACTTGGTTGGGTTATTGGGTCTCTTATGCCATACATTTTTTTTTCATTTTCATATGAAGATGATTTCATACAAACTATGGAGAGCTGTAGCATGAAAAAAACAAGGCAGATATCCCTTCTAATAATAATAGTCACTTGAATAGTGTCAGATTCTTCCTATAATGAAAGCAACATGGTACCATGCTCTTCAAAAACACTGTCTTCTTTTCAAAATTTATTAAAAAAAAACCTACATATACTAATAGTACAAAGAAATATGTTTTTAAAATATAATATAGAATGAGTAGATTAAGTCATCTAACACACCTATCACATCCAACTCTGTTTTTCAATTTAATCCTTTTTCAACAAAAAAAGACTCATGAAGAGCTGGGCGGTGGTGGCGCACGCCTTTAATCCCAGCACTCGGGAGGCAGAGGCAGGTGGATCTCCGTGAGTTCGAGGCCAGCCTGGGCTACCAAGTGAGTTCCAGGAAAGGCGCAAAGCTACAGAGAGAAACCCTGTCTTGAAAAACCAAAACAAACAAACAAACAAAAAAAAAGACTCATGAAGAATTTACTCAGAATCCACTAGGCAGGAGCTAGCTGAGCTGATGTGAACTCAGTCTGAATCTGTTTGACTTTGTCACTTACGTTCCTGAAAATTAGGTCACGTAAGTTTCCTTAGTCCACCCTGAGCTTTCTCCACCTTACCCTGTGGCTTCCCTGAGAGATTCTGTATCTGTGCCTGTAATGGGATAATCTGCAGCGACCACAGCCTCGTGTAAAACTGACACCCATGGGAGCCAAGGATGCATTTCGTGGTATCTCCTGCATGTCTGGCGCTAGTCAGGTGTGTGAGAAAGGTGATCTTCAGTGTCCCCTCCCACAAGTAGCTGATATTTAATAGGATAAGTATTAGGCGTGTGTTTGGGCTTCTTGATTCATAGAGACAAGAGAGAGCAGAGACTTTCCTATGCAAGCCCAACCCGCCTGTCATGATGCTGAGTTGCACAAAATGAGGGCACAGGAAAAATAAATACTTCTTTCTGTTCCAAGCCTCGATGAGCATTTTTCTTGATGCCTTTGGATTCCTCTGGTAAGGAAATCACAATGTAAAGCCATTCTGTACATTTGATGTGACTTTGAACAAAGGGCTGTGGGGCTTCTATGGTGTGAAAGCTGGCAAAGGTCACAGAACAAAAGAGGCCAAAGCCCCTTAAAATCACAGCATGCCACTTCATTTTCCTCTGTGTTGTTATGTTAAAGGTTGAATTTGCTAGTTTGCAAGTAGACATAATGGCCAATGCAGCCCTGGTTGACTGGTTAGTGCGCTTTAAAGCGAGAGGTAGGCAAAAACCAAGGCCAGATTTAGACTCAGAAAACCAGCTCTCTACTGGGAAGGAAGTCTTTCACTTAGAGTGCTAGAAATCAGTTTATTTTCAAGACTATGAAATGATACTTTTCAAAACTTGATATTGTTGTTTTGATTGAAATATTTTTTGAGTGATATTCTTGTTATCTGCAATCAGAGCAGTAGCAGCCTTAAATATGACAATGAGACCACAATATACATTCAACAACCCAAAGTCTACTCAGTTGGTTTAAATTTTAGAGCACTTTTACTGAGGAGAAAATTGAAAGGTCATTATGCACATAACTCTTCTAGAGATAAGCACAGATTTTAAGAATGTGGTGTTCTCCATGCAGCATTCTGGTATTAGCAGGATACAGCATCGAAGGCAGCTAGGTTTAGTAGAATGAAATTCATTGCCTCAGTACAGCTTTCTTTTGTTGGATGAAGTACTTCCTCGGAACATTATATTCTTTCTTATAAAGCCCACACCTCTGCCCTAATTGAAGTGAGAGAACTCCTCTTTTTCAAAGGAATAGTTGACAAAAAGTCATTTTACAAAAAACAACTGTTAGAACACAGGGTTCTGTCAATTCAGTTTATTAATTATCTTCCTTGAGCAGTAATTGATTTATATTTATTAAGTTTTCAATTTCATTCCAAAAAAAAAAAAAGGGACTTGGTTTCCAGCTTAGGATAGCAAAATACTTAAGCTATAAAAACACCAATGGCAAAACATACACAAAGAGCCTGAGTTCTGGGCAACAGGAAGGAAAGAGACTCAGCAATGATTAGGTCATTCTAAGGAAATGTGGGCCTGGGTACAGGAATGTATGAACACATGTGGGTTAAAGAGCTCAGAGGGCTAAGATCATGAATACCCTGCTGAGAAAATGGGATATTTGTTAGATTACCAGTGAGAAAGTCATTCCGATGACATGGAAAATGAATCTGGGACAGGCCAGGCTGGAAGGCAGCAGGCAAAGAGCCTTTGAGGGAACAAGGTAGGTAAGCTTGGAGGAGAAGAGATGGAAGATGAGCTCATATTTAATGAGTCTGATAACTGAGTGGGGCTATCAAGATTTTAAGAATGGCCACCACGTTTCTGAATTGAGTAGACAGTTTCATAATGGTGCTTGCCATTCAGCAGGATGGGTTAGATGATGAAAAATGATCTGGTGAATACAGCCTAAACCAATATTTGGTTTAACACATGTAGACATGCATTCAAGGGGGAGTCTAGAAAATGGAGGAGTGGTCTAAAGTGCATGAAGACCACCAGGCTCTTACTCTTGGCATTTGATGAGTGACAAATGTCTACTGGGGGTCTTATAGGTTGTTTAGCCACCCTTTGGCTTCTATTCACAGTGAGCCATCAGCGGCCCCTTCTGTTATGACAACCAAAAACACCCCCGGACATGACCAAATGCCCTCTAGAAGGCAAAGGCACCACCCAACTGAGAGCCACTGATTTCCGAGTATAATTGAGGAGTTGCTAAAATGCACATGGAAGTTTAAATCCACATACATAGAAGAAATCACCCACAGAGTTTCAGTTCCATTAAATGATGTGCCAAATAAGTGCCAAACCCTCCCCTTGTGTTGGAACTGCTTGATAAAGTATATGCTGGCATTAAAAGCTAACACAGAGAACATAGCAAAGACAGAAAGTCCTAGGCACTGCAATACCATTTGACTTTTTAAAAAAATGGAATAGAGCTTAGGTCAGTAAACACAGAGTAGACACAGCTGCAGCCCTGGGCAGAGGTTGAGGGGTGATATGGAAATAGCCCCTGGGCTTGAATTTCAATATCTGCACATGAACTTTACAAAGCAAAGATTCTTTATGGGGAAAAAAAAAAACTTCCAATAAAACCAAGATGATAGGAATTTGAAGCTTCTATGACAGGTGGGCATTAACTATCTGCCCTGTGACCCAGTGTTTGACAAGGAAGCTCATTTTTCTGTCTGTTGCCAGGGGGGGAAAATCTCAAATCAATATAAAAAAAACCCCTACCAATGCCCTATTTTGGGTGAGGGTTCAAATTTGCAGTATGTGGCAAGCATGGAATCCCCAGAGAAGAAAGTGCTATAAAAGCTGGCATTCAAGGTGCCCCTGGGGTGTGAAAAAATGGTACCCCAAATTTAAGGAGGGTCATTTTCAGTACCTGTCATCATAAAGACACTAGTGAAAACTCAGACTCCCTAAAATAAGTTAAATTCAAACATAAAGAACTCACTTGCCATGAACCAAAGTTTATAGAAAAGTAGAAAAATTATCCTAATCAGCTGATCCAATTTACAATGTAGGGAGCAATACAGATAATGTGTGGGAAGTTCTTAGAATACTAGATGAAGTTTATTGAAGAAAGTTAATATGGGCTAGAACAAGAGCCCGTGGGGGAAAAAAAAAAGACAAAATAGAATTCTGTTTTTCAAAACTGAATTCTTAAAATAACAGTTACATAAGTGGAGTTATGAGTGCAGGGCTTAGAGAACAGCTGGCCGTCGGAACAATGAACTAGTCTCAAAAAGCGCCTGAAGATAAGCTTTAATGGCAGGAAGTCTGGGGAAGACCTGTACACATCTGCTGAGGGATCTACAAAGACAGACTGGAAAGAGGGAGAGGTGGTCAGCATCGGGGGAGCAATATCTCTACATTTCCATAGTAGACAAAAGTCATGCATTCCCAACTAGAGAAACAGCCGGCATAACACACACCTCAATTTAGGTAAAAAGTTCAGCACAGGCAGAACTTAAACAAGCTGTGGACCGTTAAAATGAACACATGTTCCAGAGAAATCACCTCGGCAAGGGGAATAGAGCCAGATCAAAGAGGCCAGAGATCCATTTCTTAGACTTGGGTCTGCAGAGCATGCAGGCAAACACATGAGATGTTTGAGAGATCAGACTCCAGGCGGAGACCAGGCTGGGAGAGCCAGTAGGCAGCCCCCGTCAGACCTATGGAAAAGGTGCAGTCAGTGTGAGGGGCCAGGGCCAGTGGTTTTTGAGGCGGGATTATTTCCTGTCAGTATAACCACTCTGTTTTCATAACATTCATGGAGGCTGTTATTGTCACATTTTACAAGTAAAGAAAAGACACCCAGAAAGGGAGGCTGTTCCTCTCCTGGAGCCAATGAGTGCATGCCTGGGGTTTTAGTCCTCCAAGGGTGACTGGGAAGCCACCCTGCCTGGTGTTCTAGTCCTCCAAGGGTGAGGAAGCGATCAGGTCACCCTTAGGAAGTGATCAGAAAGACAGTATTTTAGCTGTTCATTATTTAATTGTTTCATTATTGGCCAAGAAACAGCAGAGTGCAGTGGCAAAGCATCTGACCCTGCCTGCAGGCTCTGGGTTTGAGTGCCGGCCAGGTCACTCTTTGCTCTGTGTCCTTGGGCAAATCGCCGCCGAACTTCTGAGCCCCAGGCTTTTAAGGTGTAAGGTGGGAATGAGCCAGCAGTATGTAGCTGAGAGAGATGCCGTGAGGATTAACCAGGATAATGCATTAGAATTGCTGATGCCCAGGCTTGGCTTAGAGAATGGGCCTCAATGTTATCTTTGAGAAACAACTGTGGCTGAGTTTTCCCTGGTCAGCCAGGCACCTCCTACAATCCCCAGTGCTCCAAGGAGCCCATTACTTCCTCCCAGACAATCTCTTCAGGTCAAGAAATGCCTGGCATCTTGCTCTGACTCGGCAAGATGCTGAGCATGCACATAGCTTCGGTAAGCACTTAAGTGATTTATTTATTAACTGATTTTTGAATCTCTAGTGTCTACAGTTTTTTTTCTTCATTAGCACTTATTTGCCTTTATCCTTTACATATTTTAAACTGATATCTCAATAAATTTTAGCATCTTCATGAAAATGTGCATTGTTTTTACTCTGTGAACAAGAAAATCTGAACTTTAAAATGTTAGTTCAGAAATATGCAATTGTCCTGTGATTTGAATAGAAACATATTTTCATTCTTGACTTTGGTTTGGACCTTGAGTCTCGGAGGAATTCTAATCAGCTGCACCTTCTCCTGGGTGGAATTTCAGCAATGCCTGAGCGTGAGCAAGGGTATTTCCAGGCCTAGAGTGATTTCCTTGACTTTAGTAGAGGGCAGTCTGAGATCTTTAGAAAACAGCAGTCCTTGTTACACCCCAGGTGCTGCTCTGGTACTGACCACTGCGCTTTGGCTGAGGTAATCCAGTGAGTGCAAACAGCACCCAAGGGAGAACGTTGCTTGCACGGGGCAGGCGAGCCACTGCCCTTTAAAGAGGAGCAATGAGACAATTTTCTACTCGACCTTGGAGAAGTACACAGAGATTCCACAATCCCCTCAAGGGCACACCTCCAGTGACCCAAAGACCTCTCACAAGGCCCCCCTTCCTGGAGATTCCACCAGTATGTAACAGAACTGTGCTTGGGACCAGATACATAGGCTTTGGGGGACATTCCCATTCAAAGTACAGCGAGTGTAACTGGGTATAACTTCTCGTTTAAAAGGGTGCTGTGGCTGGGAACCAACTAACTGACCCTTTTGGAGTGGCCTTTATGTGAGGAGAATATGATCTAAGAACCAAGGGAATAAGAAGCATAGAGCTAGTGAGGACACCAGTTTAAGTGACCCAGGTGAGCAAGGGTGGACCACAGTAAAAACAGTGGTGGTAAAGAGAAATGGTCAGACTATGACATTAACTGGTTATATGTCAGTGTAAAGGAAATAGAAAATTCGATAAGAAACGAGAACCAGATGGGTAATGGGGCAGGTATGAGGGTGGGGATGAAGGAAGGAAGCTTGATTTGGATATTTATTGTCTAAGATACTTCAAGAAGTTGAAAGGAAGTGATTGACAAGATAGGTGAAGGCTAAGATATTTTAGTACCTTCAGATCCAAGAAACACACACACATACATACACAGACACAGACACAGACACACACACACACTCACACAGACACACACGGACACAGACACACACAGACACAGACATACACACACACAGACAAACACATAAGCACAGATACACACACACAGACAGACACACACATACACACAGATACATACACACACACAGACATACACACACACACATACACACAGAGTTGGGAGGGAGGAGAGAGAGAGGTGAGAAGTTATATCTACCTATCACTATGATGTAGATTTTATTATTATAAATATTAGTTGGCTGTATAAATATAAACAATATGAATTTATAATTTTCTTAGCCTGCTGTCTGATTCTGGGGAAAAAGATACTCTTTTCATTTGCAGAAAGAAGAGGCGAGGCAAGGACATCATCTTCCATTTTCTCCCAGGCCTGTGTGCTGGGAAGCAACCTCTGAACTTAAGAACATCTGGCCCAGCTGTGAAGACTAGCCTCTCTTGTCGACTGGAGGCCAATGATAACAGCCACCTCCCGGAATCCTTAACTCTGTTTCAAGAAACTTGTCTGCCCTGACTTTATTAGCAGGAGGTAAAAAACTATGTCTCCTCTGCTTATTTGATGTGTTCCCTTAGTCCCCCTGTAGGGTGGTCTCTCCACAGCCAAGCACAGAGACCAAGTTTTACTATGGTTTGGATATGAAATGCTTTCCATAGGCTTGTTACAGGAACACTTGGTTCTTAGCTGGTAACACTGTTTTTGAGGTGCTGGTATCTTTAGATCACCTGGAGGAAGTGAGCCACTGGCGGGAGGCATGGGAGCTATGTTATCCTTAGGTACCTCCTGTCTCACTCCTGCTTGGCCATGAAGTCAATAGTTCTCCTGTCACAAGCTCCTTCTGCCATGATGTTCTACCCAAGTGTACAGGACCAACTAACACTGGGCTGGACTCTCTGAACCTGCAAATTAAAATAAGTCTTCTTTTCTTATGTGGTAGCTCGCAGGTATTCTGGTCAATGGTAGAAGCTAATGCAGATCTAAAACACAGGAATTGGTCTGGGGGGATTTCCTCTTTTGGTCTGGTGCTAGGGATTGAGCCCAGGGCCTGGGGCATGGTAGGCAATGCTCAGCCGCTGAGATATACCCCTAGTCTGAGTGTTTCAGAACTGATCCGACATGAGCATAAACAGAACTGGCAAGAGCTGAAGTTACTGTCTTGTCACACCCAATAGGGACAGAAGCATTTACTTATTAATTTTATAAACCGTCACAGTTTCTCATTTTGCTGCAGAATTGGTCTTAATTAGAGCAAATCAATCATTTGATTGATTTTAGTTGTGGTTCTGGGTAACCTTTATGTCATTCTTCTTTTCTGAAGATGAACCTCTACCACGGGATTACAGAAGAATTTCTGTGGCATTTCCTCACACTCTTTTGTGGAGATCCCTCTCAGAGTCTCTTTCCAAGCACCATAGGTGTGGCTTTGACCTCCTGCCCTTTGACATCGGATGGATTTTCAGTGTTGCTTTAGTATCAGGGTCTATCATTTGGTTTTCAGATAGGAGTTGGTTTAAATAATCATGTAAAAATTATATGCTCTTAATGAATAGGAGGAGGACCTGTAACATTTCACAAGCTGGAATGTAGTGTGAGGACCTTGACTTGATTACAAAGTGGCTGGATAAGATTCCACAATTTTCAATGGAGATCTCACCATGGAAGAATCTGGAAGCTTGTTGCTTTCTTCCTCTGGCGCACGGCACTGCTGCACTGAAGGAAGTACTACCACCAAGGCACTGGTTCCCACCATTCTGATCTATCCCTCATTTTCTGTACTTTTCCTCATGGAGTGTTTTTCAGCTAACTCTGACCTTGGACTGTTCCTTACTGCTTTTGGATAGCTGTGCAGACAGCATCTGCTTCCGCAGTTGCCAATGCCAAGGTTGTCTGCCAAGAACAGAGCACAGGTTTCTCATCATGTTGCAAATAACTGGCTCTTACAAGGGGACTTCATGGGAATTAGAAGACTTTTTACAGTTAAAAGCTCATGAAAAACATATGTGATATTTGTGAATAAGAAAAATGTTTATAAATTACATATTTCCTTCTTGGAAGAACACAAATTCTCTATTTCATCTACTTCTTCTCTGTATTAGGTCTTGTAAAGTTTCTGAATGATGGCTGAAGCAAGACTAGTCACCATTTCATTTAGTGAGACAAACCATTGTGGGACATGAACAACATTGTTTTTCTCCCAGCTTCACGTTAGTGAACCTCATGAGTATACATGCTTTGCCACTAAACTCCCACCATATGCAGCTTGTTTCAGGAAGATAGATAAGGTGGTGGCCTTGTCTGCTGCTGAAAAAAAAAGACATCACCAGTGTGGGTAGCCAATGCTTAAAATTTCCCTTTCCATATGCAAGAGTCTATATGTGGCTTTCCCTCCTCACACAGACCACGCAGCTTAGGGAACATGTGTACTTACTATCCCAGGTATCTTGCATGCATTATCCTGGTGCATCTGTACAGATATAATGGGAGGAAGGAACTATATTATATTTCTGTCTTATAGACAAGACAATCCAGGAAGCTTTATAAGGGTCAATCTACCCAAGGATGTATGGCTATTCAATCTCAATGCTTGCCCTTGAATGAAGAAAGCCTGATTTTAGAGTCCAGATTTGAATGCTGTATTATATTATGTCTCTGGGAAGTTTAAGTAAAGTGAAAATAAAACTAATATTTAGCTATTTCCAGAAAAATAGTGCTTCTACATTTTCTTCCTGTTAAAAATATGAGTGGGGAGAGCCAAGTTACTTTATAAAGATTGATCCTATTGTTCAGAATTAGTCGTCTAATCCTTCTTATCAAAATTCATGTTTTCCAAGGTCCTTAAGGACTGTTTGTCTTCATAACTCAATTAGAACAGGATTGATTGGATTGCGTTCTCATTAATGGAGCTACACTTTCTTTCCACTGGATAGTTTATTCACCTTCCTCTTCAATGACTGTAGATACTCAGCTTAATGCAGTAAGTGATGCAGAGATTCATGCTGTAAAATGTTTCCCCATTGATTTTTTTTTTTTAAAAAGAGGATGGAGACAAATTAATCACATTCCTCATAAAAATGCATTCCTGCAATTATCAAGCCATGGTGGTGCTTGAAATCTCGGGTAGTACAGAAAATGAAAGTTGGAAATAGGTTATGTGCATTGCAGGGAGAAGGTGTAACTTCTAAAAAAGTCCATCTGAATTTTATTGCTAAGTTTCAAGGGCATAAAACATTATTTGATTAAGACTATGATTGCTCTATGTGTAGCTGTCTGTTCAATATTCAGGGCTAGGCACTGACAGCTGCCCAAGCAAAGCCTTCAGTGGTTTTGTGGGAAATTGAAATGCAGAGAGGGATGAGTGCTGCCTTGAGGAAGCAGAATTGAGATGGTTAAGCAGCTGTCCAGACCAAGGAAGATGCCTGGACTTTCTCTCATCAGTTTATTTACTAGATAGGGCAAAGAACAAATGCTTCCTATGTCATAATCTGCACCAGAGTCCTCTGAGTGAGAGGAAAAGGAGGGTTCATTTGTTGGGGACAAAATTGTGAACTTTCTCCTCTGTAATGGCTATAATTAGGTTCAGTGAATGCAAATCAAAGTAAGTTGTCCCATGTGTATTTTTGTGAGTTATATAAATATCATATTGGATTGGGAAACATGACTAGGTGAGGATCAACTGATACTCAGCGTTATTTAGCCCTGTCTCTAGTGAGTTTAAGCTAAGAAAAAACTAAACTCTGTTGGTATTAGTTTCCTTCTCTAGTGGACAGGGAAGATTGCCTCTTTTAGTACCATATATATTATATTTTGATGGACTCACAGCACTTAGTGTGGTATTAGGCCAAAACTGCTAATTAAGGAAGAAGCTAACCAATCAGATTAAACATGAGGAAAGGGGACTACAAGCTTTACATGGTGTTTAATGATGTGAAAATGGAACCAAAGAATAAAGGGTTCTTCATTTTACATTTCCATGGGCAATGCTTGACCAGAAACTTTCTCTGGTATGTATCAGTGTTTTAATTCTCAAGGTGACTGCTGTGGGATGTCTTTCTGTACACTGTGAATATGTGTTGCTTTGATTGGTTGATAAATAAGGTTGCATTGGCCTATCACAGGGCAGGATAGGGTTAGGCTGTACATTTGAACGGAAGACAAGAGAAAGAGGGTAAAGTCAAGGGAGATGCCAGCCTGCCACCCAAGGAACAACAAGATGCCCACAGATGGGTGATACCACAGCCATGTGACAACATATAGATTAATAGAAATGGGTTGAGGTTAGTTATAAGAGCTAGCTAGTAAGAAGCCTGACCCATAGGTCATACAGTAAGTAATATAAGCCTCTGTGTGTTTACTTGGGACCAAGTGGATGTGGGACATGGATGAAAGAGATTTTCCCAACCATAGGATGGAGTGGGACCAGAGAAACTTACTGTTATAGGTGACAGTTTCCAGTGTGAAACCAGATCATAGAACTTCAAGGTGTACAGGCAGTTCAGGTTGCAGAGGAACCTAAACTCTACAACAGGTGAGAGGTTAGAGCTATATGATTCTGGCTTCATTGAAAAGATCATTTTGTTTCTTCACAAAGACAGCTTAGAATACAAACTTTAAGGCATAAATGTGATCCTCTTTGGAAAGAGGGTCTGAGTAGGTCCAATTGGCTTAAGATGAGTTCCTTAGGGTAGACTTTAATCCTGTGTGATAGTGCTCTTCTGAGAGGGGCTGAAGATGGAGCTTAGTTGGTAGGGAGCTGGCCTAGCCTGAATGGTGTCCTGGTTTTGATCTCCAGCACCACATAAACCAGTTATAGTGGTGAATGAGTATAATCTTAGCACTTAGAGGGCAGAGCCTAGAGGATTCAGAACTTCAAGGATAGCCTTTGGCTGTACAGTGACTTCGAGGTTAGCCTGGTAAGCCACTAGAGAATTCATCTATGATTTAAAGCACTCCGTTTATGGTGTGTTACTATGATGACCTAGGATTCTAATGCAGGTAAGGAAGTTTTGTCCTGTTCTTCTTAGACGATGGACCAAGACACTTCTCCTGATAGACTTGAAGTTAGGAGGCTCAACTAACCATTTCCTTCTTGAGCTGAGTTGTGCACACTTCTGAAAGTAATGCCTCGCCCACGCTCCCACAAATCACCCGAATAAACTTATTGGTTCACTAAGCTGCTCTTTGATAGAATTGTCTCTTTGTTCTGTCACTGGGGCTCTACCTGGTGTGAGTAGACATTTGTGCGTGCCTCCCCAGGAGAAGTTACAATCAAGAGTGGCAAACCTGAGTCTCACATCTCTCTCTCCTCTTTGTCTTCTTTTCATTCACACTCTCTCTGAAATGCCGAACTAATCACTGGCTTCATGTTTGACATTTATAAAGTGAGGACCATTGAGAAGGAAGGAAAAAATTTGTGGTCTAATGCTCAGCAAGATGACTAGAGTCAATGATAATGTATCAACATAACCAAGAGAGCAATTTTTAAGTGTCTCAGCACATAAAATAAATGGTGAATGAGATAATGGATGTATTAATTAGCATGAGTTAGTCAGTCTGCTTTCTACACATATATCAAATCATCACATTTATTCCATAAATATATACAATTGATTTATCAATTAAAAATACTAATTTTAAAAAACAAGGTTAATGATAATAGGTACCTCATATATCAAAGGAGCTATTTATGTTGACATTAATAAGGCTTCTCCAGAAAACAGAGTCCATAGGACAGGGACACACACACATACATACACCCGCAGAGACAGACAGACAGATAGAAAGACAGATACAAAGATAGAGAGAGGAATAGAGGTTATTGTTATAGTTATTTAGTGTTGCTTTTTAAGCTAGCATGAAAAATAGTGGGCTTCATTATGCCATTTCATTTTCATACAAGTATATTTGTATGAAAAAAATATACTTTTATACTTTGTTCATATTCATTCCTCACTAGCCTTCCTTGTTTCCCTCCATCCTTCCTCCCCCAAGTGATCCCCTTCCCTGCCTTCATGCCTTTATAATTATATTTTAACAGTGTTACACTTACAAAATGGTCTTTTCTTTTTCTTTCTTTCTTTCTTTCTTTCTTTCTTTCTTTCTTTCTTTCTTTCTTCCTTCCTTCCTTCCTTCCTTCCTTCCTTCCTTCCTTCCTTTCTTTCTTTCTTTCTTTCTTTCTTTCTTTCTTTCTTTCTTTCTTTCTCTCTTTTCTCTCCTCCTCCTCCTCCTCCTCCTCCTCCTCCTCCTCCTCCTCCTCCTCCTTATTCTTCTTCAGCCCTGGCTGTCCTGGAACTTGCTCTGTAGACTAGGCTGGCCTTGAACTCCCAGAGCTCTGCCTATCTCTGCCTCCCAAGTGCTGAAATTAAAGGTTGGCAAATATTCTTTCTTTACATGTTTTTTGTTCATACAAGATTAGTATTTCAGAAAGAGTTGTCTCCCACAGTTGTGGAAGCTGACCATTCTAAAAGTACAGAATAAACTGGCATGTTGTGGATTGGAGCAGCCACACCACAGCTTCAAAGGCCAGTGTGGCAGATGGAGTCTGTAGGCCAGTGGTTCTTCATCTGTGGATTGCAACCCCTCTGGAGGTAGCTTAAGACCATCATTAAACACAGACCCTTGCATTATGATTCATAACAGTAGCAAAATTAAAGTTATGAAGTAGCAATGAAAATAATTTTATGGTTGGAGGTCACCATACACGAGACACGGTATTAAAGTGTCACAGCATTAGCAAGGTTGAGAATCATTGCTGAAGGCAGGTTACTTTATAATCAGGACATGCCTGTCTGCTATAAAATTCCATCTCACTTTTGTTTCTTCAGATCTTTATTGAAGAGCTCTCATGACATTGAGGAGGGCAATCTACATTAGTTAAGAAGTCTACCCAGAAACTGTGATCAGGATACACTACATGGAAAAAAAAAATATTCTCAATTAGGGAATAAAAAAAAGAATCTGCCCCATTCAAGGTCAATGCCATTGGACTGGAAACTCCACCTTGGCTCCTCTCCTCCCCATTACAAACCCCACTCCTCTCAGAAAGACCACCCAAAGTCCAGGCCTGGTTTTTTAATTCCACTTGACCTGGCTTACCACGTTGGCAGAGAAACCTACTATTGGGGTACAGAAAACCTATCAAATACCACCCCACTAATCCCGACAGAAACATCCAGAATAGTATTTTATACACAACCTGGAACCCCTGTGATCATAACAAACTGGCCTAAAAATTAAAGGTCAAAGTATTAAATGAAGTGTTTAAGGTAGTCCTAATTAGTGACTTTTATGTTACTAGTATATAACTACTTCTGAAATTTGTTTGAGAAACAAAACCAACCGATATGATAATGGCAAGAGAAGACTGTTGGAAGTAACGCTGAAAAGCACATGGTGCTGTTCGAAAACACGCAGACCTTACTGCATGTTAAAAAAGAATGGACAAGTGTCTAGAGTGAGCCATGTCGAGAAAGCAGTCTCTTCAACAACATGCTTTTCCAACCGTGTATCAAAGAAAAACTGGCAAATTTCTTTCCATAAAACCTTGCACTTGACCGAATGCTTTTAAAAGGATTTCTATGCAAGACATTCTTGTTTAAAAGTGAACAGAACAGTAACATTTAAGCCACAGGATGTCAGTTGTGGTAAACAGAATAATGCCATCCTGAAGAAACCCACTTTCGAATCTGACACCCCGTGAATAAGTCACCTTACATGACAAAAAGGGACCTGGGAAGTGTGCTTGAGCTGTGGCTCTGAGGTGGAGTTAGATTCCTCCATGAATAGAACCTAATCTATAAATGGGAGGCATAAATGGGGAATCATTCCCTGCGGTGGTGAGGAGCAACTAGAGTGAAACAGCCTTGGAAGTCATAGTAATAGGCTTAGAAGGTGGAGTAAAGGGATCTTGGGCCAAGGAATGTGGGTGCCTAGTAGAAGCCGGAACAGTCAGGAAATGGATTCGTTTTTAGAACTTCCAGAAAGGAATGCATGAATCTGTGCTGTCTCATTTTATCCCTCAGCAACCCGGGTCAGACTCCTGACCTCTTTAACTACAACTACCAAATCCCTGCTGTTTTATGCTTCCAAGTTTGTGATTTGTAATAACAGCAAGAGGAGCAGCAATTGTACGTTCTCAAAGCAAGGTAAGGAGAAGAGCTGTCTCAAACCTTCTTTCATGTCTCTCTACTTTTTTCTCTTTTTTCCTTTAGTATTTTGGTTGCTTTTTTAAGATTGGGGGGAAAAAAATCAATTTTCTGAAGATACTAACAGGAACCGAAAATACTCCCCTGCTGAATAAAAAAGACAAAGCAAAGTGGCATTCAAACAATATATCCACACCACTTTCCGCTTTCATATTACTTATGCTTCATGTTACCCCTCCCTTGAGATTTTCCCCACACAATGGCCTTTTTCTAGTTCCTGACTTTCAATTCTCCAGGTTAAACACAGCAGACTAAAGAATCAAAACTAAGGGCCACATACGAGAGGGAAAACACAGTGTTGGTCTTGCTGGTTGGTTTAACTTTTTCAATTCCATCTATTTACTTATAGATTTCATAATTTCATTTTTATCTACAACTAAATAAAACCCTGTCATCTACACTTCCATTATCTATCCATCAGTTGATGGTCATCTAGGTGTTGGAATTCCTGGCCACTCCTCCAGCTACATGACCGCACATGTGCAGTTCAGTGGTCAAGCAAGGGGCCTTGCGTCTTATGTAATCTGTGTGCTGCATGATCGCATACTTTGCATGCAGCATGATCACAGTCTTCACATGTGTGGCGTAGCTCCATAAGCCCATATGTGCATGCGCAGGGGAATCCATAAGAAGCAGGACACCGCCCTCCCCACTCTTCTTCTCCTTCTCCTCCTAGCATTCTCTCTGCACATGTCTTCCATAGGCCTGGTCACGCTCTCTTCTGTCCCTCTCTTCCCCTAATAAAGCTTGGATGGTGGGTTTTTTTGTGCCTTGTGGCCTTTCTTGCATGGTAATAGCACCGCTTAATGAATAACACGGTACCATTGCATTAAAACCGATCCTAGGTACTTTCCATTTCCTAGCTATCAAGACTATGGATATGCAAGTGTCTCTGTGGTATCATACAGAGTCCTTTGGGTACAGCCCTGGAATGCTGTAGGCAGGCCATGTGGTTCATCAATAGAAACTCCACATTGATTTCCAAAGCATTTACACCACATCACATTTCCACCAACAGTGAAAAAGGGAACCTCTTTCCCCATGTCTTCAGCATCATTTATTGTCATTTCATTTCTTTGTGATAGCCATTCAGTCTGGAGTCTTATTTGTAACTATCTAGAGAGATTCCTGTGACACTGGAAAAGATAGAATCTCAGAGTGGTTTAAATTTGCGTTTGCCTATTGGATAGTGGTGTTGAACACTTTAAACATGTTTCTGAGCTGTTAGTACTTCTTCTTTTGAGAATTCTCCATTCAGTTCCATGGCCCATTTATGATTGGCTGTTTCCTTAAAGTTTGGTTTCTTGCATTTCTTTCTGTGTTCTAGATACCATTTTTTTTGTCAGATTAAACTTTTCTCCCATTCTCCAGGGTCTCTTCACTTGATTGACAGTTTCCTTTGCTATACAAAAGCCTTTTAATTTCGTGAGATCAAAATTGGTCATATTTCCTTAGCAACTGAGTCTGTCTTTTTATTTCCTTACCAAATTGACATAAGCTAAAGTCATTTGGGAAGAGCAAACTCGCTGAGAAAAATGCCTCCATTAGACCGGTCAGTAGGCAAGTCTGTGGGGGCATGCTCATGATTATTACTACTGGAGGGCCCAGCCCACTGTGGGTGGTGTCATTCCCCAGGCAGATGGTTATGTAAGGAAGCAAACTGAGCAGGTGTGTGGACCAAACAGGGAGCCGTGCTCATGACTTGTTCTGTTTCTGCCCCTGCCTCTGTATTCCTGCTTGAATCCTTGCTCTGACTTCCCTTCATGATGGACTGCTGTGGAAGTTTAAGCCAAATAAACCCTCTATCCCTCAAAATTTTTTTGTCATGGTATTTTATACAGAAACCTAACTAGAGCAGAGTCCCATTCAGAAAGTTGTGTGTCCTTTGTGTGTGTGTGTGTGTGTGTGTGTGTGTGTCATAACATTTTGATATTCCAAATAATACTAAAAAGGGCATGAACTTAATATATATTAAAAAGAATATAGGCTAAAAATTAGTGAGACATCGTCCTAGGCTCTTGTAGAAAATAAAACCTTAGTCTTGGGTTGGAGAGATGGCTTAGCAATTAAGAGCACTTGTTCTTGCAGAGGTTTAATTTCCAGACCCACAAGGCAACTCACAACCATCCATAACTCCAGTTCCAGGGGATCCAATCTCCTCTTCTGACCTAGGTGCACACCATACATGCACATGGTGTACAGACATACATACAAGCAAACACACACTCATAAAAATCAAGCCAATCTAAAAAAAATTAACATACCTTTAAAGCTTGGTTATGAATTACTTTCAAGAGCAATTTATTTGGATTTTCTAGATCCTTTAAGTACATTAACAGAAAAAAACTCACCTCAAAGGCTGTACAGTTTTTGAAATAAGTCAAGAAAAGCAAAGAGAAGTCATAAAAGTACACTCTTTCAATGAAAATAGAGTGTACATAGTGTACTTTCATTTGCATTTTCCCAGATTTTAACAAAGAAAATGGGCCATCATATTTCTCAGTGAAGATCCATACTCGGTCTAATCAGAGACATTGAACTTTTTCTTCAAAAAGAGATTTTTTTCGAATGGATTAAATACTGTTTTTTTTTTATGGAGTTTTTGTTTAAGGTATAACAGTAGTGTGATTCAAATGTTACTTGCAGCTCTTAGGTAAAATAATAAAATACAAAAAGCAGAGACTATTGTAATTTAAAAGTGGCAAGAAAGAGTCATGCCATACAACAGGGCTCACGTAGGAGGTTTATTGGGGGAAGGGCAGAGAAGGGGGCAGAGACTGGTCCCTGGGGACAAGAGCAAAGGAAAAGAGAGGGGAGTTGAGCAAGGCCCACCTTTTAAGAGGGAGTGTAGCAAATGTGCACAGGGGGTGCTCTTATGGCTGCCGCTGAGGATGTATCCTGTCAGGACCCTAAGGGCAGGCCAGTATGGATGCCTAAATGCTAACATTTAAAATAGAACATTTGGTGCTATGACTCGAATAGACTCTCCCAGCGGTCTGAGACCTGCGGGGACCCTGGAACCTGGTCCTCTGGTGACACCCCTACTTTCCCACCTAACAGATCACTAGGACTCTCCATCCAACACCAACAATTGGTAAGACCCCCTCTTCTTCATTTCTGGCCATTTCCCATGAGTGAGGCTTCGTTCCTTGAGCGCAGTCCTCACCTTCTGGCTTTTCTCCTGGCACCAGGCGACTGTGTCTCACTCGGGCTCCTAGCCCATCGGCCCCTGCTTTTTTGGTCAATGATTCACTGAGCAGCCTGTGCCACCTCATCAATCCTCGCTGAATTTTTGGGACGTTAGAGATTCCAGCCCTTGGATCTTCTCTACCTCACTCATGAAAAATGTGCCTACCATCATACCTACCACTCGACTTAACGGCTAAACTTATCTGCCTTTGCTCCAATAGCCCTAAGATATCAATTCGAATGGCCGCTTACCGGTACCCCATATCCTGATATTTCATGGGACCTTTGCAACTTCTGCTAGTAATCCAATAGATGAAAGGGGTGCCCTGTTTTTCCAAGTCCTTCTCTTCAGTTCTTTCTTCCTGCTCTACTCGACTCCTGCTAGCTGGGAAGCCTGCATCTGTGCCTCCTGTTAAGCTGCATTTCCCCTGCCCAGCCTCTGCCAAAGCAGTTACATCATCACCTGTCGCCCGATCCTTTTCCACAGCATGTGCACCCTTTAAAAGTGCCCGCCAGGCAGAGCTCATTCTCTTTGCCTGTGTCTTGCCTCTTCTCTTATTCCTCTCCTTGTCTCCAATTCCCTCTTTTTCCTCTTGCGTCTCTTCCTCTTGTCTGCCTGCCTCTCTCCAGTCCCCACTCTGATGCGGCCTTTCACCCTTTCACTTTCGGCTCTCCCTCTCCCAATTTGTTTAGTGGCATACCTTGGCAGGGTCCACCAAAGTACCCACTTCACCGTAGGACCTTAACCACCTGCTTCATCCGAAGCTGATCTATTCTCTTCCACCTGCCGCAAATCTGCTTTCTCGTTCACTGACAGCTTTGCTTTCTATTCAATACCAACAACTGGGTCTCTGGTGGGGCCACCCACCTCTGACCATTCTCGTAGATGTGAGGCTTCCTTCCTCGAGCACAGTCCTCTCCTCGCCTTCTGGCTTTTCTTGAAGTTGAAGTCCTGGTACCAGGCACCTGTGTCTCTCCTGAACTCTTAGCTCTCATCCCCTGTTCTTATAAGACAATGAACTGAACAGCTTCTGCCCACTTAATCTGATCCTCCCTGAAACCCTGGGATGCCAGAACATTCAGGCCTTTGGATCTTCTTCTCTCTGCCTCATCCTTAGGAACTATGTCATATACCACCTTGTTCTCATTGGGATGTCTTTTGGAGACTCATTGACCATTCTTTAGATCAGGCACTTGGGGAACTGAGAAAGAATTCTCTACTTTCTTTCCTTTTCTTTTCTCCAAGACCTGCTTGTGTCTTGTCTGCTCTCCCTGTCTTGCTCAGCACGCACAGGTCCTCCCTTTCTATTTACTCAACTCCTGTTTAATTCTGTGTGTATGTGCATGTAACTATTAATGGCAACCATGTGGCTCTCCTCTATCTTGGCTGATGACCTCATCATGATTTCTTGGGAGCTCCAGGAAGTCGACTTGGATCCACCTTGAATAGCATCTTGCCAGGTCCAAACAGTGCTAGACGGTTCCACAGAGCTTGGACAGTGAAGTGAAACAGCCAGCTACCTCAGGACATGGTCAGTACCCCAACTTTCTCAGGTGCCCCAAAGGTGACCAGTGCCCTCAAGTTAGCTTGAAGCAGTCTCAAGAAGACAGGGCCTCCATCCCCACCTCACCTTGTAGATGTATCCAACAGTCTTATTAAATAAGAAATACAGAAACAATGTAAAAGAGAAAGCCGAGAGGTCAGCGCTCAGAGCTAAAATCTCACCCTTCCTCCTGCGGTGTCCCAGCTTCCCAAAAGAGAGCTATATCCCATCTGTTTGTCTTTTTATAGTATTTTGTTCTGCCTTCTCATTGGTTGTAAAGCCAAACACGTGACTGCCTCGTCACTGTCTGAATGTACAGCCCCCTAGGTCTTAAAGGCATATGTCTCCAATGCTGGCTGTATCCCTGAACACACAGAGATCTATGGGATTAAAGGCATGTGCCACCACCGCCACACTCTGTCTATGGCTCTAATAGCTCTGACCCCCGGGCAACTTTATTTATTAACATACAATCAAAATCACATTTCAGTACAATTAGATTACCACCACATCACCTGCTACCCCTTTCTAACTTCTCAACTTTTTATAATAAACAAAAGGGAGGAATGTTAGTATTCAGGCATCTGTATTGGCCTGCCCTTAGGGTCCTGACAGGATACATCCTCAGCTGCAGCCAATAAGAGCACCCTCTGTGTGCATTTACTACATTCCCTTATAAAAGGCGGGCCTTGATCACCTTTCATCTCTTTCTCTTTGCTTTCATCTCCAGGGACCAGTCTCTGCCCTCTTCTCCTGCCCTCTCCCTATAAACCTCCCACGTGGTCCCTGCTGCATGATGTGGCTCCTTCTCATCATTTTAAAAATACAACAGAGACCACATTTCATTATTCTCAGCACCATTTGCTCTTCTGAAAAGAAATATTCCAACCTTCTAAAATCTTGGAATAATAAACATTCCCAGGGTAAAAAGAAACCCAATGATCTAATTAGCTTCTCTGTATATGTTTAGATACATACATGCATGCATAGGTGTGCAAAGCTTCAAAAGAAGTATGTCAATATCAATTGTAGTAAAACATGGTTTTTACTTAAGTGATGTTCTTAAAATAACACTATCTTTTCCTTCTAAGATAGACTTTCTTGGGACGATTTACATAGAGAACATTTTAGACAGTAAAGCCTGCTTATTGGAGGAAAAATTACAAGGCTTGAAACCATGAAAAGCTTTTGATGAGACCTTGGCATTTAGGCAGTGACAATATTGTTTAGGAAAGGCCAGTTTTAATGGCATCAACATTTTCCTATTCCACTGTGGACACTTCCCTTGAATGCCTGTGTGGGAAGATGAACAATGTTGTCAACACCCACTGTATGTCTGAATCTTAAAAATTCAAAGCTGGATGAATGTCACAGACAAAAGTAAAAGGACATGCTGTGCAGCAGCGTGGGCAGTTTTGAATGTAGAAGCTCTGTGCAGTGCCCAGACAGACTATAAAATACGTGAAAATACTAAGGGCATGGCCTAGGAAGAAGAAATTTCAATTTATTTTAAAATTAATTTTATGTATACACCTCTTTCCACTGGAAAATATCACATAAAATTTTGTATCTGAACTAATTACTATCTTTAAATTTTTTAATAAATCATTCTTAGAAGCTAATTTTTCTTTACAATCTAATTCCCTGAGAGCAGAAGTTTGACTTGTGGATCATGGTACTGACTATATAGTAAGGACTTAAAGCATGTGTAACAAGTGAATCAAGTATAATTCGAATATAAACTTTTTTCCTGTAAGAAAATGAATTGCCTTTGATATCTCGCAGGACCTCGGTGTCTCTGAGAGTAACTGATGCCATCCCTGATGTCACTTCCTTCCCTGTTGTCTTGCTGCTCTTGGAGATAAGATTTGTGATATTCTGTCATCTAAGCCCTCAAGTCCTGAGAATTCCACCAAGACCCCATGTCTGCCACACGTCAACTAACAGCAGCAGCTTCCTTCTGTATTATGTCCAGTCCTTTTCAAAGGACTCCTTGGGGCAGAAAAAAAGAATAGAAAATGATTCCCAATGTATATCCAGTCACTTAAAAAGCACCCAAGTGCTGTGGCCTCTGGAGAGAGGACAGTGACTCTCTTTTTTGACCCAAGATCTGTAGCACACGCTCAAAGAGCAGGTCAGTAACCCCTAGTGGCTGGAACAGACAGCAGGCCCAAGCAATGGGGAAAACTGAAGGCCTTCATCTGGCAACATGGCAATTATTTCAACAATTCCCTTCTACTTGGAAGAATGTGAGCCATCTCAGGCATGGGGTTAGTATTTTTAGCATTCTTGTTAGAATAAGCTTCTTGCAATTCTGGGCTCAACTAAGAAATTAAAGTCAGGCAGGAAGGCACAAGTTTGAAAAAAGGCTTCATTTCATCTCTGTCATGAACGAATAAAGTTTTTCTCTCCCAAGTGATGGTGGAATGGGTGGTCACATAACTGAATTTCTTCTACATTATGAAGGGCAAGGAAGTACAACATGGCAGAGGAATTTTGGTGGGAGAAAGGACCTTAGAGATGTAATCTAGTGGTTGGTCAACAGTTCCGCAGGAACTTAAAGGAATTTAAAATGTCTATTTCACAAGAACATACATGACAGCACGCAATGAATCATCCCAGTAACAACCCAAGAGCTGCAATACTTCAGTCCGAGAGGAAATGTGCAGAACCATTTGCTCACCAGCACTCCAAACCGTGGCAGAAGAGGGAGGACTGAACTCAGACACTGTCAGTTTTCCCCAGGACAGAATTATCAGCAAATCTTCAGGGTTTTAAATGTATCAGTGACCAGAAGCAGAGATTTGGAACAAGGATAAAGGCTTCTGGCTCATCCAGAGCATCAGGAAGTGATGAATGTTCGGTTAGGGAAAAGAAAATGACTCTTTACCCTCAAGTGATAATTTCTAACCTCATGACAAACTGGTTTTATTTCATTCTCTCTCTGTTCTGTCTCATCTCCCCAGCATCACCACACACACTCATGGTAATTTTTAATCTGAATCATTTGACAGTAGATTGTAAAAGTCATATTCTTTGGTCTGTTTATTTTATAGTGTATATTTCCTAAGGATAAGAATTTTATATAAACACACTATACTTGCAAAATTCTAGAGAGCTAATTAGATGATCAATCTACATTGATTCCCAATGCATAACTCATTATATTAGTTTGTGATCTACTTTGTTTGTTTTAGAACACGAACACACACACACACACACACACACACACACACACACACACACAATTGCATTTCCATATTGCTTTATATATTCAGCCCACAAAACATAATTGGCATATGGCACCAAATTAGGAGCAAAAATGTTTTAGTAAGTGTTGAAATATTTCTATCCTGCATCTTCTTCTCTTTCTTCTTTTTTAACCTTTTCAAACTTCCCAACACAAGCTGAACCTAAGTTTCCAAGGAAATGGTTCTGTGAGCTGGAAGGAACCAAAGAGCTTCAGACAGAAGAAAAAGCATAGGAGACTGGCTGTGGCAGCCCTGTGAGGATGGCGCTAAAGCAGAGACACAAAGACTTGGGGAGACAAAGTGACTGGTTATGGCGATTTCCCAGTAAGAGGTCTTGAAAGTCTGTTTTGAGTCAAACAGGAAGAGTAGAGGGGAAGAATTTGGAAGTGAGTGACAGGGAAGAGGTATCTTATAGGACACTTGTCATTCAGAAGACAAGACAAACATTTTTCAGTCACGTACAAGAGAGATGGACAGGAAGGTGACTGTCTATAGAATCCCCTTACCCATGTAGTTTTGGCAGCAACAAAGGGTGCAGGGTAATGGTCCCCCTAATAAAATGATAGTGGTGACCCTGTGGTGTGTTACAGAGAGGGGTGTAAAAGCCGTGGGGCCCAAGAGAGCAGGTACGGATGAGGTCAGGACCATGGACTTGATGCTGGTGAATTTTACAGTCTTGGAAGACATTCCTGCAATTTTCTGAGCTAGGAAACACAGAAAGGATAGTTTTTGGGGAAAGATGAATGGTTTTGTCATGAACTTGATGGTCTGAGGTATTACTGTGCCATCCATGTGGAGAGGTTAGGGGACAATTTGACAATAGAGAACAACTTGGACAAAGTATGGTATCTTGTACAGACTGGGTGGTGGCCTTCGTGACTGTTTTGTCTTTCTTGTTTGCATGCAGGACCTTCTTCTCCCCTGAAGACCCACATGGACAGATACTTAAAGATGTCTTCCTGGTTAAACCTGGAGGAAAAGCTAAAGCATCCTGGGCTTGGTTCAACTTCCACCTTTTTTCCCCAGGAAAGCCTCCGAGCATAGTTTTGTGAAGGTCAGATCTTTATTGTGCTGAAATTCTTTCCATGAAGAAAAGATTTTATTTTCTCCACATATAGCTTCCTGATGCACATGGAGAAGAAATGTTTTTCTTTTGTTTCTAGTAAACACACGTGTGGAAAATGGAATATCATGTTTGAATCGTGGTAGGTGAGAATCATTGTGTTTTGCTGGAGAAGACAGCTTTTGTGGAACTCTTGGTGGTTGCTGGAGAAGACAGCTTTTGTGGAATTCTTGGTGGTGTTGTGACTTTGCTCCCTCCCATCCACGCAGTCACTTTTAGTGACATGCGGGCAGAATTCAAGCATTCAAGCCTTGTCACTACTTGGCCAAGCCATGAATTCATAAGAAGAATCCCAGCACAGGGTGTAGCAGAGGGGAGAGATGCTGTGTTAAAAATAGCCAAGGTCATCTCTCTTTATACTACGAGGATAAACATGGTCCTCTGGGATCATGACAGCCTCTCTTGGCTAGCAATAGATAATGAGACTCCAAGAATGTATACTACATGGATGGATCTCCTGTCTTCAGAACCTTGCTGTTGTGGAGGGGCCCCAAAACAGCTTGACCACACAGCAGCCATGACAGGCTTAGGGTCCCAGACACAGCTTCTGTGACAGGCTTACTGGCAGGCAACACCCAGATCCAGGAAAAGCCATAAGCTGACACTACCCAGAGATCTACCCAGGGATGAGGAAGTACCTGACATCCCAAACATTCCAACCATTAGATAAGGTGGCCAGATGTCCCTGGGTCTAGCACACCTGTTTTTGTTTTACAGATACCCCTAGACAATTGTTAGCCCAACTTCTGCTATGATAAAAACCCCACCCTGCCTAGGCTCAGGGCTCTAGCTCTCACCTCTGTGTCAGACAGACAGAGGGATCAAGCTCAGTGCTTAAAGGCTCTTTGCTTTTATGTGCGGGATTTGGTCTCTGTGGTGGTCTTTTGGAGTTTCCCGAGATCTGGGCATAACACTGTCTTCTCTTACTGCCTGAATCCTCAAGCCTGGGTACCAAGCTTTCAGACTCCAGAATAGTTCATCATGATTATAATGTTATAATATATAACCTTTTATCGTAGATCCAATCATTAATTAGTTCAGTGCCTCTCCACTCTCTTCTTTAGAATCCTCTAACAGGAGAACAGGAGCTTGTTATTGGCTGGATTCCTAAAGGAGAAACACATGCTTTCTCTGTAGCAGGACCCAGCATTTTCCTTTTGACACGGATCCTTGACTGTACTCTTACATTGTTTTTATGGGTGGTGGTGGCCACATCTCCATTACTTGGTTTTCATCAGTCTGGTCTATGTTCCATCGCTAAATATTCTTTGAGCATTTTGGCTTTGAGGCTTTTGTGAAATCATTTACCTCCTCTTCACACTTTCTTATGTTAAATGCTTCAATTTCTTCCATCAGTCTGGATGTGTTAGTTTTGAAGATTAAACACATACACCACACCTCTTTTGATCACAATTATTTTTATTAATACATTTTTAAATTGACAAATAATAATTGGACACATGGATGGGATAGTTAATAATTTTTGCTTATGTGTTTGCTTTTTGTTTGAGGCAAGGTCTAACTAACATACAGCGGTCTAGCCTCCAATTCATTATATAGCCATGGCTGGCCTTGAACTACTGATGCTCCCAACTCCTGAGTGCTGGGATTACAAGCATGGATTATCACAGCTAGTTTCTGTGGTGCTGGGAATAGAACCCCTGGCATCATAGATGCTATGCAAGTATTCACATCTACAACTGAGCTGTATCCCTATTTAGGTATGTAATATTTCAATACATACAAAATCCAATAATCTGATATGAGTGATTGATATATCTATTAATTCAAACACTTCTTCATGTTAGAAGCATTTAACGTTCTCTCCTTTAGTTCCTTAAAGATGTTAAGATAATTCTTGTCCACCATAATCATACAACTAAGCTGAAAAAAACAAAATTTATTCATCTTTCTTTATTCCTTCTTTATTCATCACCTCCAGAGACGTCTGTGAAGCATACAATCATCCTCCACGACCCAGAAAGTAGCTGTTGCTACTCTCCATGGTAGTCCTTTGAGAATTATACATTTGGTATTGTTAGTTTTCTGACTAAGCCCAGGCTTTCTAAACCAATGTCATTATAGGAGGTATGTTCAAGTGTGGTTGATATATTGTGTACCCTAATAAACTTATCTGGGGATCAGAGAACAGAACAACCACTAGGTTAGACATAGAGGCCACACAGTTGTGGCACACATGCCTTTAGTCCTATCACTTGGGAGGCAGAGATCCATCTGGATCTCTGAGTTCAAGGCCACACTGCGAACAGAGCCAGGCGTGGTGGCACACAGCACTTGAGATCTCATGTCTTTGCTTGGGAAGGACACACATCTTTAATCCGAGGAAGTGATGGCAGGAAGCAGAAGGGTATATAAGACATGAGGACCAGGAACTAGATAGAGGTTTTTAGGTAGTTCAACTGAGATCATTTTCAGGCGAGGACTCAGAGGCTTTCAGTCTAAGGATTCATGGAAAGAGGATCAGCTGAGGAGTTGGCGAGGTGAAGTTGGCTGTGGCTTGTTCTGTTTCTTTGATCTTTCAGCTTTCACCCCAGTATCTGACCGTGGGTTTTTTCTTTTATTAATAAGACCATTTAAGATTTGTGTTACACTAAAGTCCTTGAGCTTCAGCTGTAGACAAACTCAAGTATGAATCCTTGAAATCCCTTAGTCTATTTTCAATTCACATTTCCTCATCTATAGCATGAGCAGATGCACAATATTATTGTAAGATGGTTACAAAGATGAAATGCTATAGTATGCAAAAGATTTAGGATAACAATTGAGAATTGGACTTGTGCTTGTTCAAAGAATGTTTTTGGAGATGAGTATTTTAAAAGTTTGCTGAGTTAATAAATTATAGGAGCCCAGCACCCAGGCAACCACTAGGTTGAAAGCACATGGGTGTTTTCTTGATAGGGATACTTGAAGGTAGAATTTTTCATAGAAGACTGATAATGTCATTAGTAAACATTATTCTTTCTTTGAGCATTGCCCCAGCTCTCTCCTAATAGTCATAAATTCCAAGCAGTGGCAAACTGCCTTGCCTTTTGTCAGCACAAAACCAATCAGGCTGAGTGGTGTGTCTGTCAGTGTGGTTCAACTCCTTACTCTAAAAGTCAGTAGGAACTGCAAGTCTGTTTCCTCTCACTGTGAGCTGAAAGCCCCGTGCCTTTCAGGAAGGGACATACTCACCAAATGCCCTTCTGGGGAATCATACACTGTATCCAGACCTCTCTGGGTACTTGGATGCCAAGAGACCAGCCTTTGTCCCCCAGTTTCCTGCCACAGGCCAGCCTCATTCTTCCCAGCCCTGCTTTCAAGAGCCAGGTCCTATTTACTCTCTCCTGAAAACTGCTGTTAAATAAATTGCCGTTTAAAACTCTCTGCTCAAGCCAAGAAAGTCAGTTCATGTCTGTAATCATAGCATTGGGGAAGCAGAGGCAGGAGGATCTACAAATTCCAGGTCACTTGGGGAATTTTTTTTTTTTTTTTTTTTTTGTCTCAAAGAAACAAACAACCTGTGCTCATGTTCTGTGGTTTCTACCTTTGGCCTTGAAGTCTGTGTCCTAATCCAGCTCTTCTGAAATTGAGCTGCCTTTCCAACCTAGGGGAATGCCTTAATTCACTCTGTTTATGTCTATATTTAGTGTGCATTCTATGATAGGCACATTTAAGACAACTGATTACTATGAAGTTTAATAGACTGTAAATGGAATAGGTCAGGAAGGACATTTAAGTTCTAAATTAAATTCCATCATTAACTAATTTTCTGATTTTTGTATACGTAATTTGGCCCCTGAGAGATAGGATTTATGTTTGCAATATGGATATGTAACAATCCATTGTAATGACTTCCAAGAGTCTAGAAGGATAAAATGTGCTAATTTTAGTAACGTCATTTGGAAATATCATGTTATATAAGGACAACAGCTAATCAACTATTTTGGAGTGGACTAGAATTGACAATCCTTTATAAAATTTACCAGTTCATATAATGATCCCTACACAACTTTTTCCATAAGTATTATTGGTATATGAGTTGTACGAAATTCTCCCAGTGTACTCCTGAAATGCCCAGATGGATTTGTTAGCCATGCAGGACACAGAGAAAATGGTCATCACTGCACAATTATGGGCAAAAGAGGCTGTTAGAGAGACTAAAAACAGAGTGAAGAAATCAGAACTGAAATAAGGTGTGTGTCTGTCATGTATTGGTCATGGCCCTGTTACCAAGGGAAGGTCATGTCATTTCAGAGCAGAGAACAATTAAAAGCCATCAAGAAAATCCAAAACCAGAGCATGAATGTTGAAATTTCATGTTATCATTATTTAATTTATTTGTTGATTTTTTCCCTTAACTTAAATAATGAAAAACAGTTTAAGGATTTTTTCTATTCATGGCACATTAGATTTATCTTTCCCTGAAAAGCTGAAATCAGCTGGAAGAAAAGCAAGCCAGAGATGTTGCATTTTCTACACCATTATTAGCTACTTAAGATTAAGCATGGTTTCTTTAAACATTCACTCATTGTTCATTCCACCAGCCATTTAGTTTGTCTAATTAAATATATTGAATTAAATCTAGTTCAATGATTTTGTTAACAAATTATATCTTTAACCATGTCAAAAACTTTGCTTTCCTTCAAATTTCCCTCAGCTATTTTTAGTACACTACACTGTTCTTAAGTTTGGGATTCTATGGGATATTTTTCTTTGATAGTATGATTTTCTTCATGAAATCTTCATAACAGGTCTCAGAATAGTTTATTAAATAAAAATACAATCCCTCCATTGTAGGTGGCCTTTATAATACGTATAGAAGAGGAGGGTAAATATATAGGAATCAAGTTATAAACAGGCAATATCAGCTGGGCCCTTTCCTCCTGTAAATCAAGGATGAATTAGTCTCAAGAGGCAAACTGTTGAGACCTAGGCTTTAAAAGAATTTTCCTTCTTTTTCATAAAATCTATGATGTAGATTTAGCAAGTAGATAAACTGTGGTTTATAGCAAGTAGATAAAAGTGGTAAGAGCAGGAAAATGATCATGCACAGGATGTGGTTTTACTTCTGTTTCAATAAATATGATTTCCTGGAACCTGTCATGGGTTAGATGTGCAATGTCCCCCACAAGCTCATCTGTTGGAATACTTGGTCCCCAGCTGATGGAACCATTTCAGGATGTATGCAGAGCCACATGCAGAGCACATAGATGTAGTTTTTGAAAATAGTATTGAAGCTAATAGTATCACCTGCCTAAGTTCTGTAAACAGCATAAAAACACTATTGCTTAGTATACATGTTAACAAATTTCCTTCTGAATTATTAAGAAAGACAATACTTGAATTTCTTTATTAACATTTTTAGGAGTTAGAAAAAAAATTATTTCTTTTAGCTAAAATTTCACTTGTCTTCCTAGTATTTATACTGATCCGGGAGCTACATCTGAGGAAATAGATATCTGCATGAGCTGATCTTAAACTTTTTTTTTCTTATTCTTTCGTTTTCACATACATTTCCCTCAGAGGACAATGGGAACATCCTTATTCTCATGATAGTGTGGTCACAATGTGCAACTGCTGATAAAGGTCATCTTTGATGGCTTTCCTGATTATAGCTTCAGCTCTAGAAATATCGGCAGTACTTATGCTTCTGCAAGATGGTCACAAGATAGAAACAGCCCCTTAAGTGAGGCATATGGAGGGACTTAGGAATGACATTGGTCCCAATTTAAACATTCAGAGTGTTTTGAGTGCAAATTGATGGAGGTTGAAGAGTGTGACAGAGAGCTATGAGTAATGACAGATCAGGGACAACTGGAGTGAATGGCTTTTGAGATTAAAGCGACTATCTGAATGAAAATACTTCAAGGAGAGACAGTAATAGGAGTACTCACGTTGCTGAGCTGCCTATCTTCTCTGCACCTCTGTGCACTGGACGTTGTCATGGGGAATCTTTTCAGCTGCTTAGAATCTGGAGATGCTGCTGTGTGTCTTTAAAGGCAGCATTATCATCCTGCTAATTATTGTGAATTTTCAATGAAACCCTGACCTGGGAAAGGCATAACTCTTCTTGTAATTGCTGAATAAAATGAAGAATCTGTGTGGCTTAAGTATGAAATGTCTCCAATAGGCTCATGTGTTTGATTACTTGGTCCCCAAATGGTGGCTGTTTGGGAAAAGTGGATAACCTTTGGGAGGTGGAGGCTTGCTGGAGGACCAGCCTCACTGGGAGCTTTGAGGTTTTACAGCCTGGCTCTCCATTTGATCAGCCAGCTTCCGGCTCTGACTGCCATACCTTCCCTAATTGATTCTGGACTTCTGGGAGGGTAGGCAAAGTAAAACTTTCCTTCTGTAAGTTATTTTTGCCAGAGTGTTTTATCACAGCAGAAAAGAACTAAGGCAATGCCATAGACAGTAGAGTTACAAGCATTTAATGAAAGTGTCTCATCTACACAGTAAGTTTAAAGCCAGAGGATTTTCTTTCTATTCCAGTATTGCAGAAGTCCTGATACATCATTTCCCATTTAAACAAAATACCACAAATGCTTCTATTTTTCTCATTCTTGTCAGTAATTCAGCTTAGGACATGGTTATTGACAATTAAAAACATTTTTTTTTTGTGTGTGTGTGGGTGTGTTGGAGGTGGGGTTCAAACACAAAGGCTATGTTTCTACATGTGTGCCACAATGTCATAGGATTGTCTTCAGCCCTCTTTCATCCATTGCTCTATCTTTTTTTCTTTTTCTTCATGATTGCTAAAACCATGACCTCCTCTCTCCTCTTTCACCATGTGTACAACTTTAATGTCTAGTATCCCCCCCCCCGTATGCTTCTTACATAAGCATGATGAACTGAGTCCAATCTGTAAATGGAGAGAAAGAAAGAACTCACTCCTACAAGTTGTCCTCTGATTTTGATGTTTTACCACAAACATGATGTACCCACCTGCACACAACATGCACACACACACAATAATAATGTTTTTTAAATACTGTTTTATGTCCTTAAAAATCATATTAATAGTGTTATGTTGCTTCTCAGCTCTGTATTTCCTGGTCAGTGTTTCCGTCTTGCTGCCTCATACTATGGTTTTAACATGTATGCTAGGTTTTCCTGAAAAGGTCACAAGATACTTTCAGCTTTCATGATTAGCATAATGCTGTGCCCACACTCAAGGTGCTTCTTCTATGCATGAGTGTTCCCACACCTGAGTGCAGCACTGATGGTCATCTTCATGTTCACCGTGTGCCGAAAAGTGTCCCCTACATCACCTCTGCCAGTCACCCTTTCTCCTGAAACTGTTAGAGTGCCTGTTATCCCATGTGATGTGTATGTACATGTGTGCACATGTGTGTGGAGGCCAGAGATTCACACAGATGTCTTTCTCAATTGCTGTTCAGTTTATTTGCTGAAATGGGGTTGCTCACTGAACCTGGTGCTTATTGATTCTTCTAGGCTTGCTCGACAATGAATTCCAGGAATATGCCTCTCTCTGCCTCCTTCAGCATTGGGGTTGCAGACGTGCACTGCTACACATAACACTTTATGTGGATGTTGGTACCGAAGCTCAGACAGTCATGCTTTTGAGACTGGCACACCACAGACAGAGGCATTTCCCCCCCTCTTTCTTTTGCCACTCCCCCAACTTCTCAAGAGCAATGCTTTGTCATTAGCTTCATTGTTTTATGTATTAATGTGATACGCATAGCCCTGGACTGTCCTATGAACAGTGGTTCTGTTGTATGTGTTAATTTGAAGCTTGGTACCTCAGTTACAACTTGTATTTCTTTCTGAAGTTATTTCTTTATGCCAAATATATGTTTCATACTGGTTTTTCTGAAACAAATTAGTCTTAAAGTAGGTCAGCTACTTTGGAATGAATTTGTATAAACACTACAGGGAAATATTTTTATCTATTTTGATTACTTATATGTGGGAAAATACTGTTTTTTCCTACTTGAAAGAATGAAGTATTTTTATTACAAGAGATTAAAAATTCTTTATATATTTTGGATATCAATTCTCTATCAGATATGTAGATAATAAAAATCTTCTCCCGTTCTGTGGTTTTTGTTTCTGTCCTATTGATGTTGTCCTTTGCCTTCCAGAAGCTGTTCAGTTCCATGTGGTCCCATTTATTAATTGTTGATCCTAGTGCCTGTGCCGTTGGTGTTCTGTTCAGAAAGTTGTTTCCTGTATCAATTTGTTCAAGGCTATTCTCCACTTTCTCTTCTATTAGGTTCAGTGTATCTGGTTTTATGTTGAGGTCTTTGATCCACTTGGACTTGAGTTTTATGCTGAGTGAGAAATATGGATGTATTTACATTCTTCTACATGCAGATGTATAATTTGACTAGCACCATTTGTTGAAGATGCTAGCTACCAAAAAACCCCCAAATAATCTAATTAAAAATGGGGTACAGATCTAAACATAGACCTCTCATTAGAGAATTTTCAAATAGCCGATAAACACTTAAAGAAATGTTCAACTTCCTTAGCAATTGTGGAAATAAAAATCAAAACTACTCTGAGATCCCATCTTACACCACTAGAATGGGTAAGATATTAAACACAAATTACAGTTTATGCTGGAGCAAGAGGAACACTCCTCCCTTGCTGGTAGGAGTGCAAACTTGTACAGCTACTATGGAAATCAATATGGTAGTTCCTTATAAAATTGGGAATTGATCTACCTCAAGACTCAGCTATACCACTCTTGGGCATATACCCCAAGAATGTTCCATCCTATCACAAGGAAACTTGCTCAACTATGTTCATAGTGGCTTTATTCTTAATAGCTAGAAATTGGAAACAACCTACATGTCTCTCAACAGAAGAATGGATTTAAAAAATGTGAAATATTTACAAAATGGTGTATTACTCAGTTGAAAAAAATGACATCGTAAAATTTTCAGGCAAAAGGATGGAACTAGAAAAAAATCATCCTGGGTGAGGTACAAGACAAATATGGTATGTATTTATTTATAAGTGGATATTAGCTGTTAAGTAATTGATAACCAAGCTGCAGTCTGTAGAAAAAGTGAGGTTAGGTAAAGAGGAGGGGTCAGGGGTCACATGGATCTTCCAGGGAAGGGAAAATAGACTAGATTTTACAGGTGGAGTGGGGGCAGGTGGGGACAGGAGTGGGAAAGATCAGGAGGTGGGGATGGAATTGAGGGAGAGAGTGTGAAGAACGATGGCTGGAGCTGAGGGGCATTTGAGGGGAGTGTGGAAACCTAGTGCAGTGGGGACTTCCTATAATCTATGAAGGCGATCCTAGTGAGGACTCTTAGTAATGGGGGATATGAAGTCTCAACTGGCCATCTCTTGTAACCAGGCAAGGCTGCCAGTGGCAGAATTGGGTTGTAATCAATTGAGTTGTTGGACAAGGGGGTCTCATAAAAATCTCCAAACAACCCAGGATGATGCTAAGACAAAGAGTTACTCTCTGCAAACTGACAGTGGGGTCCCATTGCCAAGGACAACATCCATGCACAACCCATTGAATATGAAGAAGTTGAGCTGGTTCCTGTATGGAGCCTTAATCCTTACATTCTTGTCTGCTTGGTGTGGGAAGATACTCTGCATCTCTGCATGCAGACTACCAAAAGGGGAGTGTGAATACTAACCCAGCCATAAAACGTTTGACCTACAATCTGTCCTGCCAGCAAAATTTGCTAGGGAAATGTGGCACATAACTTGTGGGAGTAGCCAAACAGTGTCTGATTTGACCTAAGGCCTACTCCACAAGAAGGAACCCTTATCTAACAGGGCTTAGGTAAACAAGAACCAGAGACTAGATAACCCAGAGTAAAACCAAACATGACTGGTCTAAACAAACACAATAAAATGACTCCTAATGATATTCTGTTATACTCACAGTTCAGTGCCTTATCCAGTCATCATTTCAGAGGCTTTCCCTAGCAGCAGGTGGGAACAGATGCAGAGACCCAGAGATGGACATTATACAGAGAGAGAGTCTAAACTGGAGGCCTCCATCAAATCTCTCCCCTCAGAGCTCAGGGAATCCTGAGGAAGAGGAGGCAGAAATAATGTGAGAGCCAGAGGGAGTGGAGGACACCAGAAGAGCATGGTCCCCTGGTTCAACTAAGCGAGGCACGTTGAGCTCACAGAGACTGAAGCAGCAAGCACAGGGTCTACATGGGTCTGCTCCAGGTCCTCTGTGTATACACTATAGCTATTAGCTTAGTGTTCTTAATGGGACTTTTGACTATGAAAGTAACTGGGTCTCTGACTCTTGTGCCTGCTTTTGGGGACTCTTCCTCCTGTCAGGATGCCACGGCCAACCTCAATATGAAAGTTTTTCCTTCGTCTTATTATACTTTGTCATGTTTGGTTGTTCCTAGAAGCCTGTTCTTTTCTAATGAGAGATGAAAAGGGAGTAGATTTGGAGGGGAGAGGAGGTGGGGAGGAAGGGAAGGGAGGGGAAACGCTAATCTGGATATATCGTATAAGAAAAGAGTCTACTTTGAAAAAAAAAGAGTTCTGGCTGTTCTTCTAGAGGACATGAGTTTAGTTAGAAGTAAGTACACTGGATGGAACAGTAACTAGCTCCAGGGCTGCCAATGCCCTCTTCCTGTCTCTATGGGTGTGCTCATGCACATAAGCATGAGCATGCATGGGCACACGCATGCACGCACACACACACACACACTCACTCTCTCACACACACTCACTCACACATGCACAGTCTCTAAGAAGTCTTTTCTCGGCACGGAATATTTGCTGAGTGAATAACTCCATTTTAAACTCCTACTAAAAATAAAATCTGATGTTGGATCAGTCGTCTGAAAGTTGGAGGCTACATCGTCTTTACTAAGAGCAACCAGAAAGTATTTCAGAGAGGCTATTTTCGTAGACCTTACACTATTGTTTATGTATTTCATTGAGGGTCTGTTCTTCCTTAATGGCCTTGCATTCTTTCTTGATATAAGGCTTCTGGTAAGCACAGGCTGGTGTTTTCTGAATGGGGTGACATGTGTTCGCCATCTGACTTTCCCTGGCTGCATATATTGACGTGCTCTAACTGCCTCTGCATACCTTGGAAAGTACTGCGTGCTGAGAAGTTCCACTGGCCAGATCCCCTGACTATGAGTCAGAGTCAGTCAGAACATTTCTTGAGAGTTATGTTAAAATGTATTAAAAGAACAAAAGACTTTAATAACCGGCATCAAATGGTCTGTGCTTAGAAATGTCCCCCAAGAATCCGTGGATACCTTGTTCATTTGATACACCTGATGTGTAGTGGCCCATGGGAAGCATATGTCCACCTCTCCCCTGCCCTCACTTTTGGAAGCAATTTGTAATGGAATATGACAAGTTCAAAATCGTCAGTTAATCACATTTACTGTTTCTTAGTAATGTTTATTTCCACAGCATTAGTGCATTGTGGAAAGGAAAATAAAGTATGATATCTTAACCCAGGGATCAAGCTCAGTGATTTGGGATCCTTTCAGCCCTGATTTAGTTCAATTACAGGATAGAGGGGGACATTCAAAATATTTAAGGGCTTCTAGAAGCCCAGGTCTGAAAATGAATCACAGAGCCATTTTTCATCTTGTCAGTCCCGACTTCATGCTGAAAGAATTCTCACAGTAAAACAAATGGCTATTCAGACAGCATTCACCATTGCCTGGTATTAAGTCACAGCAGTAATTCCTGTTATGGAGGTTTGAAAATCTGCAGTCACTACTTCTAAAGTGTGTGTATGGAATTCATAATTAATCAGCATGTTCATATCACACAAAAACAATGCTGAGATATCAGGAACAGATTCAACAACCCACATACCACAAGGCTCTTAATACAGGCCTAAAGTTGTTGAGATTATGAAGACATTGCCTTTCTAGGTTTCATCTAGCATAAAAGGAATTGTAAGTCTGAAGAGATTGACTCAAGCTTATTGGGAACTCTGAAGGATGGCTGGGAAATTGCCTGGCAGCCAAACCTTTGTTCAGGTACCTTGGGATACACAGGTGGCTTTGTAAAGCTCTCTGCTCTAGTGAAACCCCTCATCAATTATGCCAAACTCATTAGGAACGGGAATCAGGCATGCACATTTTTAAAAGCCTTCCAAGGTTCCCATATAAAGCCAAGGCTGAGAAGCATTGCTCTAATTATAGCCTAGTGGTGTAGCCCGGAGTGTGGGCACTATCTTTGGGCATTCTAGGGGAGAAGTGGGTGACTAAAGGCAGTGCTTGCTATTAATACATGTGGCACTTTCTTAAGAACTTTGCCTGTGTTAACACATTGAATTCTCCCTAGTGGACAGAAGCTATTATTATCAACATATTACAGATGTGAAAAAGATGACAGAAGCCATACTGAGACCGGTAGAAGAGGATTCAGACTCATGCACTTGACCATACAGTGGTATTTACTTAACAAGTGTTTGTTAAGCTCTTCTGGCGTATGAAATATTTATAAGAATTCCTGCTGGAGTCTCCGAGTGCTTAGTGCGGTAAACAAGAAATGTTTTTTTTTTTTTTTTTCTTTTTACCACCCATCACCTAATTATCAGCAACTTCCTTAGTATGTCCTAGAATCAATGGTGGAGAAAAAAAAAAATCGTGTTCATTTCAATGGTGCCCTGGAAACCCTTATACCAGATACATAGGTACCAAGATGATTGGGGTTTTATTTTCCAGCCGTTGGTGGTAGGCTTATAAAGGATCAGAGGGCAGAATGACAGCCTGGGACATTCTAGCAACCTGAAACAGGCTACATATCTTATTCACAAATAGCACTCAGCTCAAATAAGGCTGGAGGAACAGAATTATTTTATATATATATTTGAGACAGAGGCTCACTATGCACCCCTGGCTTGCCTGGAACTCACTATGTAGATCAGGCTGGAATTTTTTGAATTCACAGAGATCTGTCTCCCTCTGCCTCCAAAAATGCTGAAAATAAAGGTGAGTGCCACCATTCCAGGCAAAGAATTCTCAGGAGCAGAGAACAAATCCACAACATAATTTACCCTCTTTTTCCTCTCTAAAGATGGACTACTGTCAAAGACACACCTTCCCTGTGGTCAACTCAGGGATCAGCTGGCTATAGATAATAAGGTCTCATTTATCTGCAGCATGAAAATAAATTTCTCTTCATCTTCCCTACTGATTCTCACTGCCAGGTTTCACAGGGGAGACATAAGATGACCACTGAACTCGGCAACCAGATTTTACACATTAGTTATGCAAAAAAATATTTTCTGTATTAAGAGAGTCTCACAGAATGACAAAAAGAAACATGAACACAGGGATGTTTATTTATTTGTTTTGGTTTGTTGGCGGCTTATTTGGTTGTTTGCAGTAGGGGAAGAGACTGGCAAAAGATACCACTGTGTAGCTAAGGCTTCAGTATGCACCTTTCAACCCCGAGGACCTCCTGACCCTTCTGTGTCTATCCTGAGTGCTGGGATTACAGGCGTGTTGCCATTACTGGTAAGAATTGGTTGAGAGTACCAAATACTTTTTTTTTAACCTTTCATTAACAAACAAACGTAGTTCCAAATCTTAGTAAAAATGAGCTTACAAAAAATCAATATCAGGAAATGTACACATTTGAGTTTGAAATAATATAATTATTTGATCCAGTGGTAATCTTGGATATGGTGATATTTTAATTGTACTGAAATGTGATTTTATGTTAATAAATAAAGTTGCCTGGGGGTCAGAGCTAATAGCAAGACATAGCAAAAACCGGGTGGTGGTGGTGCATACCTTTAATCCCAGCTCTTGGGAGGCAGGGCTGGGCGGATCTCTATGTGTTCAAGGATACAGTCAGCATGGAGACACACGCCTTTAATCTCAATATCAACCATAGAAGACCTGGAGGTCTGTACAGACAGGCAGTGACGAGGAGGTCATGTAGTTGGGTTTACAACCAATGAGATGGCAGAATAAAAAGTCTATAAAAAAGACAAACAAACAGGAAGGAGGTCTCTTGCTGAAGAGGACAATAGCAGCAGTGAAGGGTAAGGTTTTTAGCTCTGACCTCTTGGGCTTTCATCTCTGCATTGGCTCTGTGTTTCTTATTTAACAAGACCGTTCATCTATACTTGGAGAACTATGTAAGATCTGATGCCACTTGACAGTGGTACTAAAGCTAAAGAAATGAATACTTCATTGGAAATCTTTCAGTGGGGGGGAAAAGCATTTGAAAATATATTTCATGGCACTGAAGCTTGGGATTCGGGGTCGTGCAGCATACCTAAAACTTTAGGTTCAATCCTCCAAACTATAAACAATGCGTACATCAGTGATAGTCATTTATATTTCAGTGTAAATGAAGGGCTGATAGCAAATTTTGCTGCCATTCTAAAAAAAAAACCGCATGACTGTTGGAACCCACAAAGGGAACCAGTGTTGAAAAACAGGAGAAAGAGAAGTTGTAGCATTGGCAGGATGACTCCATCATCTCAAAAGTTTATCTCCTAACCATTCTCCAGAAGGACTCATGTCTATCCCAGAAGGAAAATAAGGGGAAAGGGCTATTTCTTTTCCTTGATAACACACATTTCCCAAGGCCAACTTGCAAATTAAGACAACGAATTCTCTATCAAAAGACAATAAGACCTATTTCATTATTTTGGCATTAAGCAAAAATTGGAAAGCAGGCACATTAAAATCCCTTTTCAAAGAGCAAAGAAAAGAGGAGGAAGATTCCCAACATCGTTGTTACCATCATCAACTTGGCTCAAAAAGGAGCATAGAGAGCAGATGTTTGAGGAAGTCTGACTATGAGAGGCAAGACTGAAAATTAATATGATCAGAACCATATTGTCACAAATGGTAAAACCATTAACCACACCAAAAATGAGAAATCATATTGTAAAATATGTGAAGAATTATCTGTGTGCACTAGGAACAAAGTAATGATGTGAACAGAAGTGGGCAATATACAGAAAACTGGGATTTTCTCCAAATGGCAGATCTATTGAAGTATTTGGAGAACACATTTTTTTGATAATAAAGTAATTTCAAATAAACTGATACTAAAAGAAGATGTTACTGACTCTAGCAACCGACTGATCCAGAAAGTAATGTATGACTCCTTTGCTGTAGCTTTTCTTTATGAAATTCAGATTCATTTCTCCCTGAAGAGCTGGAAATAAGGAAAATTAAAAAAAGAAGTGAGAATTATTACCCTACAGACCAAAGAAAGCTCATTTTCAGTCATAAATATCAGAAGGGGAAATGTCAATGCTTGAAATTAAATATCCCATTCTTAGTAAATGTAATATGACAGTAAATGCAATATATCCACTGTTTAAGGGAACCTTTATAAGGAAGAAATCTGAGAAGGGCTAGAAAAAAATCATTGGGTCAGATACTGGGGCAATAAAACAAATCTCCCCAAAGTTACCATCTTAAATCCATCACAGTGTTATTGTTTCTCATGATTTGTACTTATTAGGAACACATTAGTAGTGTGGCTGGGCGGATGTGTCTCCAAGAAAGTAGAGCTGTAGCAGTAGGGGCTGTCCAACCATTTCTCTCTCTTCTTAGGGTCTCACAGGTTTTGTGTTCAATATCATAACACGATGTAATTCAGCACTCCTCAGATTTCAATAATCTAAAAGCTATCTGTTGAGTCACACCACAGGTCAAGACTCCAGAGTGGGGCAAAATGGAAGCCAAGTTTTCTTCTATTTCCTTGCCTGAAAGGTCATCCACTGTCACTTCTGCCAAATTTTGTTTGACTAGTGGTCAAACAGTGCCAGAAGCCTTTTTGTGTTTCAAGAGCATGAACTACAATTCTTCTCAATGGAGGAATATAACAAACATATTAGGTGGGGTAGTGTGTAGTGCTGTGAAAAGGTCGGATGGGGTAGCGGGTAGTACTGAGACCAGCTTCAAAGGTACAATCTATTAGAAATCTCCCCCTAGACTGTAGATTCTCCTCTAGACTACAGCAACAATAAAGACAATAGTACAATAATCAAAAGGATGGCGTGTCTCATTTAATCCTATCTTCCCTTTACAATTTTCAAAACTGAGCTTCAGAAAGCTTTCTTAGCATGCTCAAGAGCCTGCTGCAAATAGCTCAGCCAGAAAACACAGATCTATTTCCAATTCCAGTCGCTTTTAGCCGCCACTTGGCATCCTCTTAGAACAAATTCATCACTAAACTCTCATGATCATGAAGAAAGAAGGTCTATTACTCAACAGCACTTTTGAGATGGAACTCAGCACTAGGCTCATAAAAAAATGGTGGGAAATGGGAAATGTTCAGCACAGTCCTACCCAGGCTTTACCAGCGTTTGCATCCTCCCTCTGCACTTGTCCACAGTGAAGTTGGCCTTTAGCATCGCCGTTTCCCATTCTGTATCAGTTGCAACCATTTTAACTTTGATTGACCTAGCCACTTCTCTGATACTTAATAGTTGGCCAACTCTCCAATTTAAAGGAGAAAAATAACGTCAAGCAAGACTTCCTTCAAATTTGCCCCTTTCCATATCTCTTTGACCTTAACCCCTTCTTTTCTCTTGTCATCTTGTCTCTCATGTGTCCAAAGATAAGCCCTTCTCATTGCGTGTTGGATCCCCACCCTCTTCCTGTCTGTTCTGAGAACTTTCACTCTCAATTATATCCATTTCTTTCACCCCAAACCTCTGTCTTCTGTTGGCTCTTCCCCTTCCTTTTAAAAACACTTTCACATTCCTTATCCTAAAAACAATAATCCTTCTCCAGTCTGCTCCCCTCTCACTTAAACCGCCATCCCTGCTCCCCTTCAACTCTAAAAGGCTTATCAAAACAGTTTACACTGGATGAATTCACTCTGTTATCTCCAACTTGCTCCATGACTCATTTTGGTCTGATTTCAGCTTCCCACTCCCTTCAAGCTGCCCTCTCAAATGATCCAGCCTGAGTCCAGCTCTGAAACCAGGGTATAGACAGCTGCAAACTCACCCTGTCATAATACATGCTGTTCCCACAGCATTCTTTCCAACTGGTACTAGCTAGGAATAAAGAGTTTAAATGATCAGTTCTTCATTAAAAGTATTAAGTTGTGTGGCTCAATGAAACACTGGGAACCAAAGAACAGAAATGTTGTACTTCTCTGAAGCTCACATGGCTTCTGGACTACACGTTCTATTTGTATTAATCCCCACCTCTTCCTCACAGTCAAACGTTTTTCTCTTAATGTCTAGTAAAGTCAAGTTCTGTCAGAGGGTGAGAAATTGTAGGAAAGATTATAATAGCTTAGTTTATCCTAAATGTCTTTAGAGTTGACAGCTCTCTCCTGTCAGGATTATCCACTTACTTATGGAATGACACTTTTGTTGCTTCCCAGTTTTGTCAGTTATGAATAAGGCTCCAATAAACATTGTCACACAGGTTTTTGTAGGCGCCTATGTTTCCAAGTCCTTTGAGTAAGTGCTAAGATGCGTGATTCCCAGACCCTGTGTTTCTTTTATAAGATAGTTTCACAACATCTTTCAACGAAGCTTTAGGATTTTGCATCCCCCGTTGACCCATAGCCCTCCGTATGCTCAGGAATATCAGTCTTGACACTTGAATCTTAAGATTCTACAATCCACAGTCAACAAAGCAAAGTGACAGCCTACAGAATGGGAAAAGGTCTTCACCAACCCCACATCTGACAGAGGACTGATATCCAGAATATATAAGGAACTGAAGAAATTAGACATCAAAACGACCAACAGTCCAATTAAGAAATGGGCTATAGAACTAAACAGAGAATTATCAACAGAGAAAACCCAAATGGCTGAAAGACATTTAAGGAATTGCTCAACATCCCTAATCATCAGGGAAATGCAAATAAAAACAACTCTGAGATACCACCTTACGCCTGTCAGAATGGCTAAGGTCAAAAACACTGAAGATACCTTATGCTCGAGAGGATGTGGAACTAGGGGAACTCTCCTCCACTGCTGGTGGGAATGCAAGCTTGTACAACCACTTTGGAAATCAACATGGTACTTTCTTAGAAAATTTGGAACCAATCTCCCCCAAGATCCAGCTATACCACTCTTGGGCATATACCCAAGAAATGCTCAATCATACCACAAGAGCACTTGCTCAGCTATGTTCAAATCAGCATTGTTTGTAATAGCCAAAACCTGGAAACAACCTAGATGCCCTTCAACTGAAGAATGGATAAATAAATTGTGGCACATATACACAACGGAATACTACTCAGCAGAGAAAAACAATGACATCATGAGGTTTGCAGGCAAATGTATGGATCTAGAAAAAATCATCCTGAGTGAGGTAACCCAGACTCAGACAAATGTGGTATGTACTCACTCATAGGAGGATACTAGATGTGGAACAAGGATGACTGGACTGCTACTCACATCACCAGGGAGGCTACCTGGAAAACAGGACCCCAAGAAAGACACGAGGATTGCCCAATGATGGAGAAATGGCTGAGATCTACATGAACAACCTGGACATGAGTGGGAGTAATGAAGGGCAAAGGTTGAGGGAAAGAGAGCCTGTGGGAGCAGGAGATCCCAGCTGGATCAAGAACAGAGAGGGAGAACAAGGAATAGGAGACCATGGTAAATGAAGACCACATGAGAAAAGGAAGAAACAAAATGCCAAAGAGGCCCACAGAAATCCACAAAGATACCCCCACAATAGACTGCTGGCAATGCTCGACATACAGCCGGAACTGACCTACTCTGGTGATGCGATGGCCAAACACTCTAATAGTCGTGCCAGAAACTCCATGCAAGGACTGAGAAATCTAGATGCAGAGATCCATGGCTAGGCCCCGGGTGGAGCTCCAGGAGTCTAATTAGTAAGAAATAGGAGGGTTTATATGAGCGAGAATTGTTGAAACCAAGGTTAGATAAAGCACAGGGACAAATAGCCAAACGAATGGAAACACATGAACTATGAACCAAAGGCTGAGGGGCCCCCAACTGGATCAGGCCCTCTGAATAGGTGAGACAATTGATTGGCTTGATCTGTTTGGGAGGCATCTAGGCAGTGGTACCGGGTCCTGTGCTCATTGCATGAGTTCGCTGTTTGAAACCTGAGACTTATGCAGGGATGCTTGGCTCAATCTGGGAGGAGGGGACTGGACCTGCCTGGACTTAGTCTACCAGGTCGATCTCAGTCCTGGGGGAGGCTTTGCCCTGGAGGAGGTGTGAATGGGGGATGGGCTGGGGGGAAGGGGAGGGGGCAGGAAGGGGGAGAACAAGGGAGTCCATGGCTAATATGTAGAACTGAATGATATTGTAAAATAAAATAAAAGGAAAAAAAAAAAAGATTCTACAATCCTGCCCCAAAGCTGTCCAAGGTAGGAAGAACTAGGACCAACAGTGACAGATCTAAGGTTCTGTGCAATAAGAATGTGAGGAATGCATGACAAATATGGATCCTCAAGCTGTATGTGATGGATAACTCAGGTAATGTGCTTTATAGACCGGATTCAAAGCTGTCCCTTGATGCTGCCCATCATTGATTGAGAGATATTGTTCTTCCAGTGCAAAATTAATAGTTTTATTGGATTAGTGTTCAATTCTGCATAACACACTTACAGGAAACAAGCTATTGTCTCAGAGCTCTAATGTGATTGGTTGAAAGCTTTGTTCTGAAGAATACCAGCATCTCATATATTCCTTGAGAAAAAGAAAAAAAAAAAAGAATTGCAAACATACCTGAAGTAACATCTGTGAATATTAAAACTGGGAACATCAAATATATTTGTATGTTCACAATTATCATTCTTAGAGGGATTGTGTTAGACAGCTAAAGTCATCTGAGAGGAGGGAACTTGAACTAAGAAAATGCCTCCATAAGATCAGGCTGTAAGAAAGCCAATGGGCATTTTCCTAATTGGTGATTGATATGAGAGGGCCCAGCCCATTATAAGTGGTGCCATCCCTGGGCTGACAGTCCTGAGTTCTATAGGAAAGCAGGGTGAACGAACCATGAGAGCAAGTCAGTAAGCAACATCCCTTCATGGCCTCTGCATCAGCTCCTGCCTCCCAGTTCCTGCTCTGATTGAGTTCCTGTCCTGACTTCCTTCAGTGATGGACTACAATGTGGAAGTATAAGCAAAATAAACCCTTTCTTTCCCAAATTTCTTTGTTCATGGTGTTCATCATAGCAATAGTGACCCTAACTAATACAGGGCATATTTACCTCGAGCTTTAAAAAATGTTCTATATTTAACTATCATGTTTAATTAAATAAACTGTACTCTATAGCAACCTAATGTCCCAGAATTAAAAGATTCATTGAAAACTGACAGTGCTATGAAATAGAGTCCCTGGGTCCAATGAATTTGAAGACCTTCTATATTTCTCAACAGTCACAAAAGAAGGATTAGATCAGGCACAAGTGCCTTACCTGCAAAACCTTGGCACATCACCCATCTCCAGAGCCTTTAATCAAAACCCACTGAGGCAGAGGGATCCAGCTGCTGATCGGTCAATTTCCACCATCCTTACCGAGATGGTTCTTGAGTGATTTAATAATTTAAAGCTTTGTGTGTTAGCTTAGTGTAGCTGAGCTTTCTTAAATGAATCATTCAGTGTAGTCATGTGTGACATTATGATGTGTATAATGCAGCTGGACAGTCACCCTGAAATGGGGATACACCTGCAGAACTGCAGGGGGAAATGGTTAACTTACAAAGAGAAAAGAAAAGGAAAACCGTATCATTTAGAAATACTAACTGTTACCATTCTGAAGTTTTATTTCCAATAATATTCCTAATTTCGTACAGATTTGAAAGTGTCTTCCTGAGGCCAGGCTTTGCAGGTCCTGACAGGGAAGAAGCTGGTAGGTCCTGACAGATGAGAGCTGTGGTGGAGACACCTCCAAATTCAGTCAGCTCTGATGATGGAGTCACAGGTCTCAGCCACTGGGGTTGGAGGGGTTATGGGAGATGTGGCAAGGGCTGCATAACTGGTGGTGTCAACCAGGGGGTGGTGGTCTTTGGGTGTAAGCTCCTTCGATAGGTTCTGTAGGTGGAGTTTTTCTGTGTCCTGGTAGTTGCTCTCAGATGACCACAAAGAGGCTTAATATTAATTATAAATGCTTGGCCAATAGCTTAGGCTTGTTTTTTAGCTAGCTCTTATAACTGAAATTAACCCATTTTTATTAATCTATATGCTGCCGTGTGGCTCATGGCTTGTACTTGTCCTGACTCCTCTGACTCCACCTTCCTCCTTCCCAGCATTCTCTCTGCTCTGAAAATTCTGCCTAGCCATCGACCAATCAGCTTTTTATTAACAACGAGAGTAATCCATATTGCACTGTACAAAGATTGTTCCACAGCACAGTTCTGAAGCAGAAACAGCAATTTGAATAATTTAATCTGTTCTTAGTCACAGAAGCCAAAAAAAAAAAAAAAAAAATGAGGTTGGTGCATGGGTCCAGTATACAAGCATCTTTTATCCTGAATACAGTATCTCCCTAAGGCATAATAGTGGATCCTTAAATGTTGAAGATATTCTTGCCAGCTTTGACAATACAGGAAATGTTTTTCTATTTACCAAAGTATGCATATAAATGGCTCTTTTTGAGTGGGATTTAGGGAGCAGCTCTGAGGAGCTTGAGGGATCCATGGAGGCTGAGGGGAGATGTAGCAGTGGCAGAAGAGTCTGCAGAGCCAGCAGTATCTCCAGAACAACAACAATAACAACAACAACAACAAAGAAAAATGAAAAAATCAGGTCTTATGTGAAGATGCTTTTAAAAAGTGGACTTACAAAATTGGGAGGAAAGATGGCTGATCCAAGCCACACCTGAGGCAGCAAAGGGTGAAACTAGAGTCACTGTGGTCAAGGGTGTGGGAACGATATGGGAGCGTAGCCACGGAAGACAAAGAACATGTTATTACTGAATAGGGCCTGCCCTGTACTCTCAGGCTGGCCCTTAGCATGGAGTTACTGCTGCTGCAGCCCATGCTGTTTGCCCTGCTGGAAGAAGGAGTATAACACGAATCTTAAAAGATCTTATTAATAAAAAACCCAGAGCCAGATATTGGAGTGAAAGCTGAACAATCAGAGAAACAGAAGAAGTCACAGCCAACATCATCTCGACAACTTCTCCATTGATCCTGTATCCAGGAATCCTCAGACTGAAAGTCCTCTGAGAGTCTCGGTTGAACTGCTGCTAAAAGCCTAAAAGCTTAAAAGCCTCTAATTCCTGGTCCTCACACTTTACATACCTTTCTGCTTCCTATCATCATTCCTAGGATTAAAGGCATGTGTCTTTCCCAAGCAAGACATGAAGTCTCAAGTCCTGGAATTAAAGGTGTGTGCCACCATACCTGGCTCTGTTTCCAGTGTGGCCTTGAACTCACAGAGATCCAGACAGATCTCTGTCTCCAGAGTGAAAGGATTAAAGGTGTGTGACACCACTGTCTGGCTTGTATGTCTAATCTAGTGGCTGTTCTGTTCTCTGACCCCAGAAAAGTTTTATTAGGGTACACAATATGTTGGGGGACACAATATATCACCACAAAGGAGAGTCTGGGGCCAGGTCACCGCCCTGGGTTACAAGCATGATGATGCACGGTGACACTGAGGGCAGGGAGGTGTGTGCTGGATTGCAGCTCACAGGGATCCTGCTGCAGACACCCTGCCTAGCAGCAAAATCATCCTGATTTTGGGCAACAGTAGGATATTTAAGAGTCTTAGCAATGGTACAGTATTTATGGCACTTCAGAAACCAGAAACCTGGAACCAGACCATTGACTTATTGCAATGAATATTTGCATGTAAAGCTGTTTGTGAAATAGGTATGGTTCCAATATCATTTCAATGAAAAAATATGTGATGAAGAGGTGGGAAGGATGTTGAAACAGAGTGGCCTGTGTGCTGTGGAGAGAGGTGGAACTAGAGATGCTACAGTGGTGACAGGTATAGGAGAAGCCTGAGGTAGACAGGGGAGCTTTTTGTTGCTGGGTAGGGCAGTCAGGGTGATGCACAGCAGCCTGGAGCTTGCCTGAACACACCCCCAGCCCCACCGTTGCCTTGGCTCTGAGCAGCGACAAGATGTCTAAGATGAAGAAGGCTTCATTTTCTCAGTTGGGCCTTCTTGAAAAGCCTCCCTGGTCCATGCTGACCCTGGAGGTCATGTTGATGTCCATGGTCTGTGCTACTGTATACCACCACATGGCCTGTGGTGGTGGTGGTGGTGGTGGTGGTGGTGGTGGCGGCAGTGGTGGGGGCATGTTGATGTCTGTGGTCTGGGCTGCTGCCTAAGACCATCTTGTTGTTAGTGGTTTGTTTTCCTGATGGAGGACAAATGGGTGTCTTGGCTTGGGCTGTTGCCTGAGGCCATGTTCATGTCTGTGGCCTGGGCTACCAGAGAGGGCCATAATGGTGTCCATGGTCCATACTTCTGCTAAGGGCCATGTTGATGCCTGTGGTCCTGTACTGGCACAGGAGACCCTGAGGTCAGTGGTCTGTGCCAATGCTGGAGGGTGTACAGATGTCCATGGTCCATGTTGTCACCAGAAACCATGTGGAAGTTCATGATCTGTGCTTCTGCTGGCTATAAGGGTCAAGGAAGCTTCTTTTGCAGCAGTATGGATGACTGCAGACTCAGCTGAGAATGAGAGACACAGAAGGCATCTGTGACAGCACCCCTCCTGCCAAAAAAAGAAACAGTCCAGCACCCCTCCTGCCAAAAAAAGAAACAGTCCAGGCTGGAAACAATTAAAGAAAACATTTAAAAATTGTGATAGATGCTGAAGTGCAGCTCTTCACAGTTGATGGCTTCTGATTATTCATGATAGCCAGAACCTGGAAACAACCTAGATGCCCCTCAACTGAAAAATGGATTAAAAAAATGTGGTACACGTACATAATGGAGTACTACTCAGCAGAGAAAAACAATGACATCATGAAAGTTGCAGGCAAATGCATGAACCTAGAAAATATCATCCTAAGTGAGGTAACCCAGACTCAAAAGGATAAACATGGTATGTACCACTCATAAGTGAATACTATGGTTATCCTTTGCTTTATATCTAGTATCCACTTATGAGTGGGTACATACCATGTTTGTCCTTCAGACTCAGTTTTCTTTAGGGGGTGGGCACTGGAAGTTTGACCATGCTCCAGTGAGTATATGGGCAACATAAATTGGACTTGGTATATATATTTTTTCTTCTTTTTCTTTGGGGGAGGTCACAAGTGTATGTGTGTGTGGGTGGACCTGGGAGAGCTAGCTGGGAGGTGAGTGTGATTGGGGTGCATTATATGAAATCCACAAATAATCAATAAAAATATTATGTTGGAAAAAAAGAGTTTTCCTTACAACACTACTGTAGGCTTTGTGTCTATTTAATGGGCACGTAGGGTTTGTTTTTGTTTTTTTTTTTTTTTACTTTATATATTGTAGTCTGCACACTTTAGATAGTTAAAGTATCTACTAATTTTATGTGATTATATATTAATAATATCAATGACTACAAATTTGACCTTTTTATTATACACTATATATATTTTTTTCCAGAAAAAAACCCCACCCTGTTTTCTCTTTCACGGTGTATTATTTTTTAAGTTTGCATATTTTGCTGCATGAGATCAGGGCAGAAGATCATTTTTTTTCTGACAGCCCCTTCAATATTTTGATCTGTTCATCATGTATAACACTGGTGTCCACTTGCACAAGTAACAGGAAATGATTGATTGTAAACAAGCATTCTTTTAGGGGGAAGAAAACCCTCCACACCTTATGAATGTAAGGAATTTGACACTAAGGGTATGAGAGTCTTATCCACATAAATAGGACACTGTATTGACCATTTTCTTTCACTTGATTTATTATGTCCAGTTCAAAAATAATAAAGAATTGCTAAATTTTTCATGCACTTTCACTGCAGAGAGAGATGTTCATGAAGCAAGAATGTGCATTGCTATTACAAGTGTTACATTGTGTGGAGAATTCCATATGCAGAATTTGACCTCTAGAAAGCAAGGCGCTGACTTGAACTTTGACCTTTATCAAACTGTGGTTAAGTTAAAATGCTGTCTGGAAATTCTCTAGTAAATATGTGCATGCTATGCCAACCACATCAAGAAATGGAAGGAAATGCTAAAATATGAAAATGGCTTTTCAAAATCATTTTAAGTTAACTAAGTATTATGAGGGATTCATTTATTGTATGTTACTGTGGATGTGAAATATTCCTGACCAATTAAACATAGATTACATGGTTAAATGTATAAGTAAATAAGAATAATAAAGGCCTAATCAGCATTGCTTAGCTGGATCTGGTACATATATGTAAACATGTTCCTTGGTACATAGTACAAGGCCCAGGGCAGATTTTTAAAAGATTGCACATTAAGTTATATAAAAGAGTTCAAAGGAGCTGGAGGTTTAGTAAGAGGTAGGATATTTGCCTAGTACACATGGGGTCCTGGGTTCTGCTCCTAGCACAGAAAAAAATCTCTGTTAAAAATTTTAAAGTAAATATAATTTTTTGTTCGTAATATAATGAAAAGAGAAGTTAATTTTAAGTGAGAGACAAAAATGTCATTCCACTTAAACATAGCTTTGTTTACTTAAACTTAAAATCTTAAATCCCCATCATAAATGCTTTTAGAATAAAGAATTGTACAAAAAATTCAAAATAGATAAAAGATAATGCAGGTTCCATATATTGACTTTGGGCACAAACCATGGAAAAAAGAAGAAAAATGGCTATAATAATAAACACAGAAGTTAATGAGTCAGAACAAATACATGTGAGAACACACAGATAAGATTAGAACTAACCATGGAATCAGTTAATTAAAACTAAGTAATAACAATGAGTTCTAAAAGTTTTAAAAACCAATAAAATCATTGAATTAAATCCCCAGTGTCATTATCAAAAAGAAAAAGAAAACTATATGCAAAACATGCATAACAAACAAATGAATCTTTGCTCAGTTGACTTCAGCAAGAAGTTTCTGGTTTTCATACTCATTTCCTTTCCCATCACTGAGTATGTGTGAATACATGTACACATGTCTTCAATAGGGATCTCCTGCTTCCATCTTGCTGACCTGTACACACGGTTGTCAGCTGTGACTGTGGTATTGACTTCAATCCTGAGCTGTCAATACTCCTTTCCCTGTGGGCATCTCCACCCACGTATGATAAGACTGTGGGTGGACGAGGGGATGGAAATACCCCTACAGATAGAATCATGGGTGTGACTTTTTGATGTTACACAGCACTGAGAGACCCCCACCCCAGTTCCCCCTGAGGCCCAGAGAGCTGAGGAAAGGGACATCTTAATATAGCCAGAACTGAGTCAGTTCCCCATTTCCAGACAGGGTGAAGTCACCATGAGATGCTCCCCCCCCTCCAAGATAACATGACCAAATTTTGGAGATGGGCTGTAAAACTCCTGACAGAGCAAAAAACAAGATAAAGTCCAAGCTCAGGAAAACTGGACCATTTAAGGGTGGACCCATACTAACCCCCTCCTCTCTGAAGAATTTTGTAGTTTTTGCCTTCAAAAGTTCCCCAAGAAAGAGGAACTCTCCTCCCTGCCTCGCTGCGCCAGGCACTGTGGACGAGGGTTCCTTGCTAGCTTGTATTGCGCTGAGAAGTAAACCTTGCTATTGCATTCTGGATATCTCTGGTCTCCTGGTGGTCCCTTTTAGGGTCCTAATCAGGGCAGAACAAGCACAGCATGCTCATTCCAAAAGAATGACCTCAAAGTTTCTTAGAAAATATAAGTACTTTTCAACTATTTCAGGCAAGATTACCTTTGTTCCCCCCTCCCCCAAATTACTCTGAGTTTCCATGTTAAATTTTCTATATAATTTTGTGATATCCTAATTGTTACTAATACAATTACATATACTTGGGGGCTAAGAGGATAGTTCAGCAGCTAGGAGCATCTGCTGCGCTTTCAGAGGACTTGGGTTCAGTTTCCAGGACTCATATGGCTGCTCATAACTGTCTTGAACTCCAGATCTAGAATTTCCAACAGGCAAGCTTGAAATGACACCAAGGCAAGAAAGCAAGAATCTTAGGAGTTTTCACATGTTATTATAACACTGTATCTCTATTTCTCCCTTGAGCTATGCACGTGTATGTACACTTTGAGGTGGCATCTCCCTGTGTAAACCAAACTGGCCTGAGACTTGTGGATCCTTTTCCCTCAGCCTCCCTAATGCCACAGCGTGAACCACCCACCCGACTCAGCTGTCTTCTGTGAGTTTAAAAATAAAGTTTTTAAAAGACCTTCCCAAATAAGAAATGGAAGGCTACGTGGAGACCTGGTAGAGAACTTCCAAAGAATGTCCATCCTACCCATCTGGGCCCCCACTGCTAAGACCCTCATCCCTCTCTCTGGATTCCTACACTTAAGAGCAATGGGAGGGCATGGCCTTTAGAGAAACACAGTGCCTTCTGTTCCAGGCACAGGTGAACTGGAGTGAGAACCTAATTCCTCACAGCACTGCAAAAGAGCTAAACCCCGTGCCTCTTGGGAGGGACTTCGCACCGTGCCGCACGGAACAGAAGGTCTGTAGTGAGAAACCAGAACAGCCGGTCCTCTCTTCACCTTGTGTCCTCACTACTTCCAAGCAAAGCAACAGCGACAGGACCGTGATGACACTGCAGAACTTGGGGAGTGACAGGATGGCGCTTCCCAGCTGCTTTCTTTGACTTAATGACGGCGATGCTGCTGTGTCGAATTCCTTTCAAAGTGGAATGGCTGTTGATAGTGTGGGAGGTTTTGTTGTCGGCGATCTACTTAATTGCATTTTTTTTTTTTTTTTACAGGAACATATTAGTAGAATGGATGTGAACATCTCTAAAATCTCTGGCACTAAAGGGCTAGTTCATAACTGTGCATTTTATAGAGAATAACTGATGGCTGTGTTACTGTGAAAATCATTTATGCTTTGAACGGTTGGAGTGGCCAGAATATATCAAAGCATCAGCTGTGTTGGTCTATGTGTGTAGGATCTGAGGAGAAGGCAGAGGCAGAGGCAGGAGGATCACAAGTTTAGCCCAGAGTACACTTTTTTCGTGAGGAGATGGCTCACAGAGCGCTGTGCAAGTGTGAGGAGCAGAAATGGAATTCTCACAACCTACCTAGACACAGAGGGGCACATCTGTAATCCCACTACCACCGTAGCACCCTGGGAGGGAGAGACAGAAAAATCCCTGGAGGGCGACGTATGTGGCAGGGAGAAGATAAAACCAAAAAATCCCCAAGAGTTAGCTTCTATTCCTGTGGCCAAGGGAGTTGGCTGCTGAGAGTCCAGGCTTCATAAGAGTGGAAGAATTTTACGTCGTCCAAAGATTCTGACAATATGAAATAGGACATGTTAGGCTGCTAACCTATATTGTGTGTGATTACTCATTCCTGTCTTCAAATCCAATAGGAAACTAAAATACTTTTAAGTAAGTTATTACCTAGTACACAAACTTGATAAAAATATAATTTAAAGAATGTAAAAGTACAACTATTTCTAATTATTGTTGCAACAAAATGTATGTAGATTTGCATATAAAATTGTGTGAATCTCAAATCTGTATGAGCACCAATACTTAAATGCAATCCCGTGTCGCCTGTCAAATCTAAACTCTGAGGAAGAAGTTAACAACTAAAGCATAGCTCCATGGGGATGAGAATGTGGCTTGCCTGAGTTATAGGTTATTGATAAATGGCTGTGTATCAATATTAGCAATTTTACTGAAACAAACATCCTATGGGAGGAAAAAACAAACAGTATTGGCTATGCTATGCCTCCGTATCCCGGGGCAGGGTGGATACTGAAAACTCCCCCCTGTTGCTGCGAAACCATCAGATGGCAGAGAGAGCCTTGCCAGGATGCAGCTATCTCTGTGACATGACTCACGGTCTCTGGGCAGACCCGGGTGCCCTTCCCATGTCACTAATAGCCGAAATTACAGAATACTTTATCCCTGAGGTCAGCAGTTCTAAAGATGGGTATCCTTCAGTGTTTTAAAATACTCTAAGATTACCAACATCTACACCCCACCCCAGAATGACTGCATGAAGATATTTGTGGTCTGGGCAGAGTACGTGTGAAAATTCGAAATTCCAATAAATGTCGATCTCACTCCGCTCCCACCCACCCTCCTCAAAGCTATCATTTAAAGCCACTTCCAAGTGTGTTCTTATTTTAGTATGCATCACTGGAGGAATATTTTGAGGGAGGAGAGGGAAATGTGTCAGTGTAGCTACAGCAAGATTCAAGGATGAACTGCATAAAAGAATGAACCGTATTGTCATCTATGAGGTCTAGCAGAGACTTATGAAAAAAAGTATGTTTAAGAAGTTGGCAAAGTAGACTACCTCCCATCTTACTTTTGTTTTTACAAAGAAATTTGCAAAACAGGAAATTTCTCTAACAGGCTTAAAGACTTTCAAAAATTAGTAAGCTGGAGGAAAATATTTAAGTCAAGGAGAAAAGTTACAAAATGATCCTGTATTTTGAAATAGATAATTAATATATAGAGATGTAAGTAATACTTCAGATGCTTTCACAGATCTTATGCTACATATGCATCCGGGTGACACCAGAGCTTGATAGAATTAGGTGAAAATAGATAATAGCCACCCTTGTTCCACAGGTAATCAGACTCAGCAGGGTCAAGTTGCTTTGCCAAAATCCCACAACCAGGACCCACAATCCTAGGCTTAGATCTGTTTTTCAAATGCTAAGTATTCCATCACATCTCTGCACTCCCTGGAAATCAAATAGAACTTTATTCATTTTAATGCAGTTGTTGCCTTTGCATCCCAACAATGACAGTATAGGAACCTTGCCCTTCTTACAGAAAAACAAATTTCCTAGCTCCATCATCAAACTGTAGAAGATCCTTTCTTGTTAGCTTTCGTAACTGTAGCAAATACCTGAGATAAATCAACTTAAAAGAGAAATGTTTCTTTTCCAATAATGTTCTGTAGATTTATTTTTATTTTATGGAGTTTTTTTTTAAACTTAGGTTTTAAGTTAGCAAACAAAGGAGTGGGCTTCGTTATTGCATTTTAATACATATGTGTCATTATACTTTGTTCTAAATCATCTTCCTCCCCACTGCAGTCCCTTGTAACCCTTCCTCATCCCCTGGCTGGCCTCCCTCCCTGACAGCCTCTCTTCTGCTTTCATCTCACATGTATCTATTACCCCCGCCCCCTTCCCCATCTCCCTTTATTAAGATTGGTTCTTTCCCTCTCATCATCCTGTTTCTGCTTTCAAGTCCTACGTATACATGTATATGTATCTTAGTAAAACGATCTCCAGTCCCAACTGCTTTACTACAGATGCCCATGTTTCATTTTTTTTTAAAGCTGAATAAATGTATATAAGTAGCATGTTTCATCTATCTGTTCATCTGTTGATGGACATCTATCCTAGTTACAGACCTTGGCTGTTGTAAACAATAAAGTGATAACCATGAATGGGGAAGGAGTTCTGAAGTAGGTAGACTTACAGTCCTTTGCAAGTGTATACCTGGATTATGTGGTAGTTCTATCTTAAGTGTTTTGAGACAGCTCAGCTCTGACAGTGGCTAACTGGTCTGTACTCCTTCCAACAGTGAATGCGTTTTCTTCTTTCCCAGTATTCACACCAGCTTTTGTTGTCCTTTGGATCATGACAGCCATTCTAACTGGGGCAAGATACAACTTCAAAGGAATTTTCATCAGCATTTCTTTGGTAGCTAAGAGGGGTTGAACGTGTCTCAAAATATTTATTGAGCATTTTTGTAGCTTTAGAGAAGTGTAAATTCAGTTCACTGGCTCTTTTGTTATCAGATGATTTTTGTTGTTTAAGGAATTTCCATCCTGGAGAAAATCCTTGCCAGTTGTACTTCAGACAAGGGGTCAATATATGAAATGCATAAAGAATTTTAAAAGTTAACCACCCCAAATCCCCAACCATCAGCTAGGGACTGTTGGTAAAGTGCTTGCCACACAGCATGAAGACCCGCGTTCCATCGCCCAGAACACATTTGGAAAGCAGGAGGAGCAGCATAGACCTGTAACTCAGCGCTAAGGAAGCAAAGGCATGAGGATCCCCGGGGCTTGCTGACCAGCCAGCTTAGCTGAGTCAGTATTAACTCCTCAGTGAGAGTCTGTGTCTCAAAAAACAAGGTTGAGAAAGACATGCAATGTCGAAACACGGGCCTCCACGTGCACACCTGTACATATACATGAACATACACATGCAGTCAATCAGTGAAGAAATCCATGAATTGAAGGGATAGTTCTCAAAAGAAATGCACATTGACAATAAGTATTTTTAAAATGTTCAACATCCTTTGCCATCAGAACAATGCAAATCGAAACTATTTTTGAATTCGATCTCACCTTAGAATGGTGATTTTCTTTTTCTTTCTTTCTTTTTTCATGTTTGTTTTTTTTTTGAGACAGGGTTTCTCTGTATAGCTTTGCACCTTTCCTGGAACTCACTTTGTAGCCCAGGCTGGCCTCGAACTCACAGAGATCCGCCTGCCTCTGCCTCCCAAGTGCTGGGATTAAAGGTGTGCGCCACCACCGCCTGGCAGAATGGTGATTTTCATCAAGAAAATAAATGACAGTCAATGCTGCTGAGGATATGGGGAAAAGGAACCCTTGTTCACTGATGGCAGGAGTATAAACAAGTGCAGCCACTATGGAAAACAGTTTGAAGCCTTTCCAAAAATCTAAAAATTGAAATACAATATGACCCAGCTATACCACTGGTAGGCATATACCAAAAACTCTACATTTTATCATAGAAATACTTACACATCCATGTTTATTGATGTTCTTTCAACAATAACAATAGCCGGGCGTTGGTGGCGCATGCCTTTAATCCCAGCACTCGGGAGGCAGAGGCAGGCGAATCTCTGTGAGTTCGAGGCCAGCTTGGGCTACCAAGTGAGCTCCAGGAAAGGCGCAAAGCTACACAGAGAAACCCTGTCTTGGAAAAACCAAAAAAAAAAAAACAAAAAAAAAAAAAAAAACAATAACAATAAAATGGAACCAACCTAGCTGCTCATCAACAGATGATGGATAATAAAAATGTGGTGGATATACAAAATGGAATTCTACTCAATCACAACAAAAATTAAATTATGAAAATTTCAGGTAAATGGTAGAACTGGAAAATAGTATATTAAGTGAGCTAACCCAGACTAAGGATAAATACTGAATGTTTGCTCTCAGATGTGGTTTCCAGCTTCTAATTGTTAAATATGCAGGGATGAGTATGGATAGAGGCCAGGAAATTAGAAAGGACCCGCGAAACAGGAAAATAGCTTTTGGACTGGGATGAAGAGTGCAGTAAAACACATGTGATATGAAATTAGAAGAGACAATACTGAGGTAAAGGTACAGCTGAGATAGGAGATGGAAACAACGAAGGTTATCAAACAAAGCTAAGTGTGTATTAAAATGGAATAAGGAAATCAGTTATTTTGCAAGCTATTTTTTTTTAATTAAAAGGAAAAAAAATACCATCCACACAGCTTCATCTAGGAAACATTAGCTAAGGAGGTAAAAATTTCTACAGTGAAAACTTGGAGAACAAAGAAAATAAAGAAAACTAGAACACAAGCCTTTCTGTAATTGGTAAGATTCATATTGTAAAAATGGATGTGTTAACCAAAGTTATCTACAGATTCAATGATGTAATACCCATCAAAATCCCAGTGACATTATTCACAGAACTAGAAACAACAACCCTAAAGTTCATAGGAAAGGACAAAAGACCCCAGACAGTCAAAGTAATCTTAGCAGAAAGAGCAGTCAGTGCTGGGGTATCATGATGCCTGACCCCACATTATACTACAGAGCCAGAGCAATACAAAGTGCATGGTGTGGGCACAAAGGAATCTGGTGGAATGGACCTAGGGATAAACCCACATGGCTACATCCAGAGAAAAGGTGTCAGAAAGTGTACAATAAAAAGAAAAAAGACAGCCCGTTTAACAAATGGTGCTAGAGAACTATACTTCCACGTACGGAGGAGTGAGATTAGATCCTTTTCTATCACCCCGCACATTATCTATTGAAAACCAACCAAAGACCTTTGTATAAGAACTGAAAGTTTGAAACCACTAGATGTGAAGACAGATTTAAAAAAAGAAAAACCCTCCAAGATATGAGAAAAGAGAAAGACTTTCTGAAAAGATTTCCAATAGTACAGGAAATAATCCTAAAATGGTGTGAATGGGTATATACAAAATTGGAAAGCCTACTCAGAACAAAGGAAACACTCTTCAGAACAGACAGCCTTTAGCAGGGAAAAATTGTGACCAACTATGCATCAGATGAGGGAATAATGGAATATGTAGAGCTCTGTAGGATGAAAGGTTCCCTGTGGCTCATTTTTGTAGAGATTCCTGTCCATCACCAGTGGGTCCCTCTTGGATCTGTGACAAGTTAAAAAACTACAGAAGAAGCAGCTTGGCTGGGGGTGGCGGGGGGTGGGTGTCAGTGGTTCACCTCATGGTCGGGAGCAGAAGAAAAAAGAAAACCTAGCTCCCACAGAGGTATAGACCAGGCTTCTAACGGGCTCCCCCATGGCCTCCTCTCTTAAAGTCTCCATCCCGCCTCCACCCCTAATAGCACCAAACTAGGTACAAAGCTTTTAAGCCACGAGCGTTTGAGGGCTCTTCCAGATCCAAGCCACAGTCATCATCTTGTGTGTTGCTTCTCAGCTGGTTTCAAACGTCTCTTGAGGTACAGAGAGCATCTTGAGGTCCTCCTAAAACTCTGTTGCAGGAGGCTGGAGCTTTCCTCAGCCCTCCACTGGTTTAGCTGCCGTGCTGCACCCACACCGGGATATCTGCATCACTTCCGGTTCCACATAAAGTGGGAGGCATTGTGGGCCTCCAGAAGGGCTTCCCAATGTTCCCTAGGCAGAATCCACCGGCCTTCAGCCACCTTGGAGCAGTAGTAACCTCTGGGTCAATGTGTGAAGGCTGAAGCGCGTTTGTCTCCTCGGCTTCTGCCTCTTCCACTTTCCTTCCATCAGTGATGTTGGTTTTTCTAAAGAACCAACATTTGGCTTCATTGATTTTCTTTAATGTTTTTCCTCTTTTCTATTAAATTTCCACCCAGGGTTTATTATTTTTGTGCTTTTTTTTTGTATTGGATTTGTTGTTCTTATTTCCCTAGCTTCTTAAAGTAGAGGCAGAGATTATTGATTTTTGATCTTTCTTCCTTTCAACTGCAAGTACTTAAAATTATAAATTTAACTCTAAGCACTGGCCACTCTATTTCATTTATTTCCAACGTAAATTGCTATGGTTAGAGCATACATTGAGTGCTTTTTAAATCCATTTCAATGGGTTGAAAAAATTTTATATTGGGTCAATCCTGAGAGTGCTTAGTGTCCTCAGAAGAGTGTGGACCTTGTTGTTGAGGAAACGTTTCTCAACATGTCAGTTTAAGTTGGAGTGTTTTTTTTTTTTTTTTTAAAGTATCCTGTTTCCAGACTGCTTTTATTTTAATTGCTAGTTACTGAGGATGGAGTACAGAATTTGTTCACTCTAATTTTTAACTTTGCCCTTTAAAAAAAAACATTTCTGTGAGCTTTTAAAAAATTACTACATTTATGTATTAGGGGATGGGTGACATGTACATTCCATGGTGTAAAGCATGTGGAGGTCAGAGAGCAACTTGTGAGAGTCAGTTCTCTCCTCCACCATGCTAGTCTCAGGAACTGAATTCCATTCCTCAGACTTGGCTGCAGGATCCTTACCCACCCTGCCAGCCTCATCTGTAATTGGGGGATTCTTCTTCGGGTGTTTATAATCCATGATTATTAAATCTTCGAAGAACATGGGGCACTTTATCAGCAGGAAACATCTCTGCCTTGTCAGATGCCAATACAACCGCCTCTGCTTCCTTTAACTTGCAACTTTTAAGTTTTTGCAGCTACTTTTTATGTAGGAAGTACAGTCAGAGCTTGGATTCATTATATAATTGGCAATCTTTGCCTTTTAATTGAGATATTTAGTCTATCATTAATTACATTTATAATCTGATTTAAATTTTTTCTTACATTTTGCTCCTTTTTGTTCCTGTCTCCCTTTTATTTCCTTTGTAAACATTTGTAATGTGTCCTATTACTTTCTTTTTTGATTATACACACACACACACACACACACACACACACCACACACACACACACACACACACACACATATATATATATATATATATATATAATTGTTAATTGACTTAATATTTTCACTTAACACTTGAGAACTTTTATTAAGACACACTGATCATGAATATCCATAGGATTTAGTGTGGCATTTGCATTCATGCATTAATACATACAGATCGAATGCAGTCTCTTTCCTTTGGCATGTCATTCCCCATTGCCTTCCGGCAGCCACTGTATTCGAGAGTCACATTGTTCCTTTCTGTTGTGGATTATTTGCCTATCCTTCCAAATTCATGTTAAAACCTTGGCATTTAATGTGATGGTATTAGGCGATGAGGCCTTTGGGAGATAATTAGTTCATGATGCTAGAGATCTCACTAATGAGATCAGTATCCTCGCAGAAACAGAGCCAGAGAACAGTCCAGCATTCCTTCAGTGGAAGCACAAGTAAGCAACTGCAGCCCCAAAGCAGGACCTCATTAGAGCCTAACTCACATTCCTGCTGCCCTCTCTAGTTCCTAGAATTGGACTGTGTTCCTTGGCTTGTACCTCTTCCTCCATCTTTATGTGCAAGATAGCATCTTCAATTCTCTCTAACCATCATCTCTCCATCTTCCACATTTGAGGCATTCTTATCATTGCATTGATCTAACAGATATCCCATAATGATCTTTATGTTTAAAAGATGACCATGGCCTTGGATATAGTTAAGTTGGTCTTCAAAGCACCAAGACGTGAGTTCCAACTGCAGAAAACACACATACTCACAAAACTGTAGTGACATGCATTGGAACCCCCTGCTGAAGAGGTGGAGACAAATGGACCGCTGCATTTCACTGCTGGTCAGTCAGCCTGGTCTACTTAATGAGTTACAGGCCAGTAAGAGATCCTGTTTCAAAAAAATGTGAATGAAGGGCTGGAGAGATGGTTCAGAGGTTAAGAGCACTGACTGCTCTTCCAGAGGACCGGAGTTCAACTCCCAGCACCCACATGGCAGCTCACAACTGTTTGTAACTCCAGGACCCAACACCCTCACACAGACAAAACATCAATAAAATAAAAATAAATAAATTTAGAAAATATGAATGATCCCTGTGACACAGTGAAGGTTTTTCTTAGGCCTACACATGGATGTGCATGCACCTTCACAGGGAGAAGGAGAGGGGGAGGGGGAGGGGGAGGGAGAGGGAGATGGGGAGGGAGAGGGAGAGTACTAACATTTCTAATCCCTTCCAAAGCTTTGACATCTTGCCATGTAATATAACACATCCTCGGGTCACCTATTAAGGACCCAGTGTCTTTGAGGACTATTATCCTGTCGCTGTAATAGTAATAGCGTTTACCTCATGGCTTATTGTAATGATTAAATGTACAATACGAACATGATGCCAGCACATGCTTTGTGCTAGCTGTTACTGCCTAGCTTCTCATATGGGGTTAAGGCATGGAGTAAATGAAGAGAGGAGAAATGACAGGGATACTTTAGATGAACTGTTGGCATGTGTCCAGTGCAGCTGTGGGTGAGAATGTCAAACGATGATGTTCAACTCCAAGATGAGCTATCATTTACCTCTTTTTGTTCTACGGCCAAATGTGTTTATCACCAAATCATAATAAAAGGCATCCAACTGAGTGCACAAAGGAGGTAAACCTAAAATCCTGTATCCTTGTTCTTAAGATATTACCAAAGTAAGTAAATAAACATGTATCATGAAAAAGTAGAAGTACTTTTGCACTTTCCAACAGAATTCCTTAAAATTCACCTTGATGAAATACCACACATATGCTGTGAGGCTCACTGATGCTTCCCAGCAGGACACAGCATTCTAAGCTTGTGGATGCCCTTGAAAGAAAAGAGAAACACACCCTTTGAAGGGTTCAAGCTGCTCAGAGGTAGGTTAGTGTGGAAGATGTTAATGGATAGTCAAGTCTATGAATATTCAAGCCAGCTGTGCAAAAGAGAACACTAATGTATCAAATGTAGAGCTTCTCTTATTTATGTGTTATTTTTATTTCTTGTTTTTCATTATTATAATAGAAAATTATTCTAAAATAAAAATTATCAGAGTTAGGTAAACAAATTATAATAAGATGTTTTTTAATTGAAAAATAGGTTCTTTTCTCATACAATATATACTGATTATAGTTTTCCCTTCATCTACTCCTCTCAGTTTCTCTCCATGACCCCACTCCCCTGGACCCACTCCCTTTCTGTCTCTCATTAGAAAAGAAGAGGCTTCTAAGAGATAACAAGCAAATATGACAAAATAAAATATAGGATGAAACAAAAACTTTCATATCAAAGTTGGACACAGCAACCCAACAGGAAGAAAAGAATCCCAATAGTAGGCACAAGAGTGAGAGACCCACTCGTTCTTATAGGAGTCCCATAAAAATAGCTATTATATATAGCATATATATATATATATATGACCTGGAGCAGACCAATGTAGACCTGGTACTTGCTTCTTCCATCTCTGTGAGCTCATATAAGCCTTGCTTAGTTGATGCAGAGGGCTGTGTTTTCCTGGTGTCCTTTATCCCTTCTGACTCTTACAACTATTCCACCTCTTCTTCTGCTGGATTCCATGAGCTCTGAGGGGAGGGATTTGATGGAGCTCTCCAATTTAGTCTGTCTCTCTATGTACCATCCTTCTGTGGGTCTTTGCATCTGTTCCTATATGCTGCCAGAGCAAGCCTCTCTGATGATGATTGGATAAGGCACTGATCTGTGAGTACAGCACAATATCACTAGGAGTCATTTTATCAATTTATTGACTTATTTTTTAGAGCAGTCATGTCTGGTTTTACTCTGGGTCTCTGGGCTATCTAGTCACTGGTTCTTGGTTACCCAAGTGGTGTTGAATATAGGTTCCTTCGCGTAGACTGAGCCTTCAGTCAAATCAGACATTGTTTGGCTACGCCCACGAGTTCTGTGTCACATTGCCCTAGCATAATTTGCAGGCAGGATAGATTGTGGGTCAATGGTTTTGTAAGTGGGTTGATCTTTATATTTCTCTTTTGGTAGCCTGCATGCAGATTACCTTCCTGGACTAAAGAGACTAGAATATAGGGGTGAAGGCTCCATACAGGTCGCAGCTCAAATTCTTCATGTTGAATGAGTTGTGTGGAGGTTGTCTTGGGCATTGGGACCCTGCTGTCAGTTTGCAGAGAGAAACCCTTTGTCTTAGCATCAGCCTGGGTTGTTTGGGGATTTCCATGGGAATCGCTGGCCAACAACTTGATTGTTGTTGAAGTAGTTGAGTCCTTCCAACAACTCAGTCCTGCTACTAGAAGACTTGTCTGGCTAAAAGAGATGTCCATTTGAGACTCAGGATCCCTCATTACTAGGAATCCTCATTAGGATCACCAACATAGATTCCAGGAAGTTTCCACTGCACTGGGTTTTCATTCCACTCCCCAAAGCCCCCAATTCCAGTCATATCTCCTCAAATTCTCTCCCTCTTTCTCATCTCCCCCCAATCACCAGATCACTCTTGTTCCCTTCCATATCTGTCCCCAGGCAACCCATAAAATATATTCTGTTTCCCCTCCCCAAGGAGATCCATGCATCACCATAGACTGCTCCCCTCCTCTATACCTAGCCTCACTGGGTATACAAATTGTAGCTTGGTTATTATTTACTTAACCACTAATATCCACTTATAAGTAAACACATACCATACTTTTGTTTCTGGGTCTGGGTTACCTCACTCAGGTTGATTTTTTTTTCTAGATCTATCCATTTGCCTTCAAATTTCATCTTTTAACAATTGAGTAATATTCCACTGTGTAAACATAACACATTTTGGTTTATCCTTTCTTCTTTAAGGGATATCTAGGTTGCTCCCAATCTCTGGTTATTGTGACTAAAGCTGCAACAAATATGGCTGAGCAAATGTCCTTGTGGTAGGATGGAGTGTCCTTTCAGTAGATGCCCAAGAGTGGTATAGCTGGGTCTTGAGGTAGATGCATTCCTAACTTTCTGAGGAAACACCATATTGACTTCCATACTGGCTGTACAAGTTGGCACTATAACCAGCAATGGAGGAGTGTTCCCTTGCTCTGCATCCTCACATATGAGGATGTGCTGTCACTTGTGCTATTAATTTTGTGCTAGTATTACTCTCCTTCCTATATTCCTACTATTCTTATGTTTGGTCTCTTCATGTTTTCTCGGATTTCCTGAATGTTTTGTGTCAGGAACTTTTTAGATTTAACATTTTATTTGACTGATATATCTATTTCTTCTATTTCATCTTCAATACCTGCCATTCTCTCTTCCATCTTTTATATTCTGTTGATAAAGCTTGCTTCTATAGTTCCTGTTCAAATTCCTAAAATTTTTACTTCCAGAATTCTCTAAGTTTGTGTTTTACTTATGGATTCTACTTCTGTTTTCAGGTCTTGATTGGCTTTATTCATTTCCTTCAACTATTTGTATTTTCTTTAAGTAATTTATTCATTTCTTCTAATTGTTTGTTTGTGTTTTCCTGTATTTCCCTAATGGATTTATTCATTTCTTCTTTAAGGACCCCTATCATCTTCATACGGGTGTTTTTGAGGTCTTTTTCTTGTGTTTCAGCAATATTGGAATATTCAGGGCCTGCTGTGGCAGGATAGCTAGGCTCTAGTGGACACTTATTGCTTTGGCAGTTGATTGTGTTTTTATACTTGTGTCTAGGTGTCTGGGTTTGGGAATAATTATACATCTAGGTATTGATTTCTGGATTTGTAATTTTCGGGTATGTGTTTTGTTTCTTGGTTTCTGTTTCCTCTCCAGATTTTTGGAGAGTGTGATGGCTCTGTGTTGCCTCTTTTATTGGCCTGCTCAGCTGGTATGTTCACAGCAGATACTTGCTGGTGTTGGATGTTGTGATGCAGTGATGGGGGGGAGGGAAGTGAGGAGGGGATGGCCTGTGGGTTCCACAGGATATGTGGGTGGGTGAAAGGAGTCTGCAGCTAGTGTTCTGTTGTGATGTTAGGGATGAGACTGAGGGATTGGGTCTAGGGGAAGAGAGACAGAGAGGAGAAGGTCTGCAGGCAGCCTACATGGTCTTCTGGCCATAAGCACTCTTAATTCTCTTAAGTGCTGAGCCATCATTCCAAATTTGCTTAAAATATTAAGCAATTATTATATATTGAGCAAAATAATTAAAATATTGCATAAAACCAAAATAAATCATAGATATTAATTGGGCAAAATGATATTCTGATATATGCACATATTATGTAATAGTCAAAGCAGGTTAGATATATGCACATATTATGCAATATTGAAAGTAGGTTAGATATATGCGCAAATATTTATTATTTCTCATGGCAAAGCTTTTAGAATTACTTCTAGCTCTTTGAAATGCTTATTACATTATTGGTGTTTATAGTCTCCCCACTAAAAAAAAATGTCTAGCAGAAGTTCTTACTGTTATCTGACCGTAACTTAGTACCCATTCATCAACCTCCCTCCCTTGCTTTTTCCCCACAAGCCTCTGGTAGCATCTGGTCCACTCTCAACTTCTGTGAGATGAACTCTTACAGATTCCATACCTACAGTTACATGGTACTTTTCTTGCTAGCCTGGATTTGTTTATTAGCACATGGCCTCTTCTTCTGCCCATGAGTCTCTACCAGACACCAGGTATGGAAGTTGAGACTGTAGTAAATGAGCAAAGATCCTCTGTCAGGATCAAAGCAGAGAACCATGGTAGAGAAGTGGTTCTACTGACCTACCTGTCACACCAATATGGACAAATCCAGCTCAGTCTTCAATGGTATGTATTGGTGTAGAGCTTAACATGCACAATGGTTGCTGTTCTGGATGTTTGGACTTAATAACTCACTAATCTTCAATAATTTGTGAGGTGAGTTCTCTTTATCCACATGTAAATATATGAGCCAAACAAAACATGAAGCTTAAGTACTTTGCCAAGGCTAGCCCATCTCAAGATCATGAAACTTTGAACTACCTCTTTTGTTGTGGAATAGTCTTTTTGTACACGGAAGATGTGCCACTCTGAGTGGTTTAAGAAAAAGCTGAATGACCAATAGCTAGGCAGGATTTCCAGGCACAGAGGAAGTGAGAAAGAAGGGCAGAGACACCCTGGTACACAAAACAAGCAGGAGGGATACTAAGGAGATGATGTAATAAAGCCACAAGGCAGAAATGAATAGAAATGAGTTCATTTAAGTTGTAAAAGTCAATTAAAAACAAGCCTAAGCTATCAGTGGAGCTTCCATAATTAATAAATCTCCGTGTCATTTTTGGGAGCTGATAGGTGGGACAGAGAAATACTCTCTACACTCTTAATGCATGTTCTGTCTGGCTCTATTTTGAACTATATCATTAACTAGAGTAAAATTTTAAGTAATATTTAAATTATAAGATAAAATATATTAGAATTTTTTTTTGAGACAGAGTCTTACAGTGTATCCCAGGCTGCCCACTATTCACTCTGGAGCCATGCTGGCCTCAAACTCACAGGAAGCATTCTGTGTAAGCCTCTAGAGTACTGAGATTATAGGCTTGAGGTACTCATGCCAGGCTAGTTCATGTAATTTTAATGTAATAAGCTGTCAGTATTCCTTATCTGAAATGTTACTGGAAGCTAGGAAGAAAAGAAAATAGTGAAATCACTTGAAAGATAATAAAGGTGGAGGAGGAAAGTACTTTTTTTTATTATATTTAAAACATTTTGGTTTGCATTCATTTTATTTTTAACATAAAGTTTATTTATATCCATTGTAGAAGACTTGGAAATACAGAGAAGCAAAGAACAAAAACTACTCATAATGATATTATCCAAAGAGAAACTTGGCTTTCTATGCAGGTATGTGTAGGATATATGTACATAATTATGGCAATGTTATAGCAATTATAAATCAAATTTGTATTTGCTACTCACTGCATGCATGAGCATAACATAAATGTTTGTCATACTGAAAATAGTGTTTAAAACTTGTTTTTCATTCAGGTCCCCATCTTACTTTCAGAGGCATTGTGCATTTTTACTCACCTGATCCTTTGTCACCATGTTATCCAGAGCAGGGAACATGCCTGCATCAGCAGCATTGGTTTAGATGTTTCCATATCTGGAGACACTAAGATTATTGTCAACAAGAGTGCTGGAGAGAGTATTTGGGGTCTCTGCTAATAAATGGCCCTTTGTATTAAGGAAGAAACCATCTCTGTGGAAGTGGGTTGATGGGTGATGTTGTTCTGTACGCTGTGAATATGTGTTGCTCTGATCGGTTGATAAATAAACCTGTTTGGCCAATGGTGAGGCAGAATAAGGTTAGGTGGGACATTCCAACTAGAGAGAGAAGGAGAAAGACAGAGCAGAGAAGGCACTGCTAGCTGCTGCCAGGAGAAGCAAGATGTAAAGTACCGGTAAGCCACCAGCCACATGGCAAAGTATAGATAGAAATGGGTTAATTTATGATGTAAGAACTAGCTAGCAAGAAGCCTGAGCCATTAGGCCATACATTTTAAAAATAATATAAGCCTCTGTGTGTTTATTTGGGTCTGAGTGGCTGCGGGCCCAGGTGGGACCACAGAAAAACTTTCAGCTACAGTGGGTGAATATCTGTCCTCTGTAAAATTAGCATGATAATTTCCAATTACTAAACTCCTGTCAGCCCCTGAGTAAGTGATGAGTAAACATGTAAATCATAGGTACTCTTGATTCACAGAGCATGGCACCAGAAGTCCTAAGTTCATTTATTTCAGCTGTACTTAATGACACAGCACATGATTTATTTGGTATGATTCCAATGTATTGTTGGAGAATATAAATAATAATTCGCTGTATATAATTATGTGAGAGACTGGATCTTTGACAGGGGAATTACTCATCTAAAGGCAGATGGAAATGCTTCTCACCACAGGAGAATTTTTGAATGCATTGTCTTGTTCCTAAATGAGTCTGATGAAGGTGTCTATGGAACATATGATTGCAGAACTCAGACTGCTTAAACTTCCAATTGTGCTGGCAAGCAAGGTTCTTGTATGTGCCTGGGTATTATTCCTTAGATCTAGCACAGAGTTAAGTAAAATAATAGCAAGAGAAGGAAGTTTCTTCTCTTGAAACAAGAAGCAATTGTTTAAAAGCTGCCATTATCCCCATCACCAGCACCACTAAGGGTAGTGCTAAATCCTCAAATCCCACTCAGCTGAGAGCTTAATGAAGCTGAAGGAAGAGGATGGGGGAGGGGGTGTGGTTCCAGAGTAAGTATTCTGCAAAGGCTGTGCAGAAATTCTGTTCAGGCACATCAGCTGAATTACTTTTCTGATCTGATCCAATAAATAGCTCCCAGGGCAGAAGGCTGAATTTCCTATAGTTGTACAACTTTGAAATACATCATTTTTTTTTTTTTCATTTTCCTTCTTTAAACAAAGGATAGTATGATGAGGAGCTACATTTGCTAAAATGCTGAGTGACAGACTGTGGCACTTAATCTTGATTGTACTGAGAGGCACCTCAGGGCTTCATAAAGGTAACACCTCAGGGTGATTCTATGAGGGAGTTTCTAGAGGCTTCTTGAATGTGGCACTGTTTCCTAATTGTGAAAAGTCCAGATAAAACACAAGGGAGAGAGAGAGAGAGAGAGAGAGAGAGAGAGAGAGAGAGAGAGAGAGAGAGAGAGAGAGAGTAAGCTAGCACTAGTACTTCCTCTCTGCTCACTGGTCACCTTGCTGTCATCACTGTTCAGGAACAATGTTCAAGCCTTTGCTACTGTGAGCCAAACCCATCTCTCAGCTTTTGAAGTTGTTTTGTGAGCTGTTTTGTTATGGTGATGAAAAGTCTCAATAAATAGAAAATTGATTATTAGAGAATTATGATGATTGCTGAGTCTTTCTGTGGTGTCTGTGTTTTAAAAACCCTTGAGAGGTGAAGTGTAGATGTTTGAAAGTGTTTGGGTAAGTGGGCTAGAGAAGGCCTGGAATACTGTAGGCCCAGGGTAGTGAGTGGTTCTGGTGGGAGCTCAGAAATCCAGAATGCTGCCAGGACTATAAAGACAAGGCTTCCCTGGAAATAAGTGAGTGACCAGAGGTCCTTTCTATTACATTTGGCAAAGAACTTGACCATACTTTGTCCAAGCCTGTGGAGACAGGTTGGGTTTAAAGGTGATGGACTAACTTATTTTGTGAATAGAATTTAAAGACAGCTGAAAATTTTCCAGATTGTCCAGAAAGAAGAACATTTAAAGTCAGGGACAAAGAGGGCAAGCTTTTAAAATACACGACTGCCGTTAAAGGAAAGGCAAGTATTTTGCACCAAGACAATAGTTAAAATGCTTAGAGAGCCTTTCAGGAATTGATCAGACCCCTAGCTATCCTGAAGGTCAAGACTGAAGGAGGTAAAGATTTTAACACAATTCAAGTTACTTGAAATAGTTGAAAGACAGTTTCAGTGCCAGGCTCACACAAGGCTACCTAGAGAACTATTTCCCCACCTTCAGCCATTCAGAAACACAGAGGCAACCTAGGTCCATGAGGACCTGCCTACTGCTCAAGCATTTGGAAGGCCTTGGCACTGACCACATGATGTTGGGTTTTTTGGGTATGTTGAATATAAGAGTTCATGGAGGCACTATCCAGATTTCAAAGGAAGGCCCTGATGGCCAGGCAGGTGATACTGTTTTGGGAAGTTGTACAACATTCAGGAAATGCGCCTGTAGATATAACCATCTTGTTAAATAAGAAACACAGAGCCAATTGCAAAGTTAAAAAGCCCAAGAGGTCAGAGCAAAAGCTAAGAGCTAAAAACCTTACCCTTCACTGCTGCTGCTCTCCTCTTCCACAAGAGACCTACTTCCTATGTGTTTGTCCTTTTTATTGACTTTCTATTCTGCCTTCTCATTGGTTGTAAACCCAACCACATGACCTCCTCATCACTGCCTGTCTGTACAGACCTCCAGGTTTTCTATGGTTGGTACTGAGATTAAAGGTGTGTGTCTCCATGCTGGCTGTATCCTTGAACACAGAATATTTGCCTAGCTCTGCCTCCCAAGTGCTGGGATTAAAGGCGTGCACCATCACCGCCCAGCTTCGGCTGTGGCTTGCTATTAGCTCTGACCCCCAGGCAACTTTATTTATTAACATACAAATAAAATCACATTTCAGTACAAATAAAATATCACCATATGTGGCCTTGCTGGAGGAAGTAGATCTCTAGGGTTGGGCCTCAACTGAGGTTTATAATTGAACCTAGCTTCCTGTTACCACTCTGCTTCTTGATTGCCAGTGCTAAGCAACCAGTTGCCTCATACCATGGAGCAGCCCACATCCTGCTTCCCTCACCCCTTGCTCCTCCCTGCTATGGTGGACTATATCCCTTGAAACTATGATCCAAACTATCCCCACCCCATTTACATTAAGTTGCTTCTTGTCAGATATTGGTCATGGTCATGAGAAAAGTAACTAATACGTGTACCTGACCATTCGAGAGCCAATTGTAGAATGATAATACAGTTCAAACTTGCTTTCAACTTCCCATGCATTGTCAAAACAAGTGTAGGTGTTGTGGGTTGTTTTAAATCTTTATACCATGATAATTACTATAGAGTTAAATAGTTCTCTGCCTCTCTATATATACATGTGTATGCAATTATACATACATGCATGCATGCATGTGTATTAGGTTTGCAAGGGTTTACTCTGACCTCAGCTTTGCTAAAGATGTTGACTGTGCTGTTAGGTGTGTTGCCATTACTTTTTTTCATCAATTATCCCATCTGTCAAAGGATGATAATATCTACCGCAGATGTGGGAAAAAAAGATGACATAATGGTTTGATGGAGTTCTCAGCTCTGTGGTAGGGCAAGGAAGACAAACATAAACTCCATGTGTCCAGCTTGAGTAATTACTCTATAGAAGAAACTAATCCTAGTTCTCAAGTTAATGAGGGGCAGCTACCTGAATGTGCATTATCTGCAAGTTTACAGGTCTAGGCAGATTCAAAGGGATCAGGAATAAAAGACATACACTGAAAGAAAATCTCACTATAGGACTACCTGCTTCTCTCAGAAGTAACGATAGGTTGACTGAGGAGACTGAGTGATGTATGAGTAAGACGGCTAGAGACCATGCCAGGGGTGAAAAGATCTGAAGGTGGAGAGTGAAGCTGTTGAGTTGTGAGGTTTCAAATAAAAAAATGGATTGGGGGCCGGGCGGTGGTGGCGCACGCCTTTAATCCCAGCACTCGGGAGGCAGAGGCAGGTGGATCTCTGTGAGTTCGAGGCCAGCCTGGGCTATCAAGTGAGTTGCAGGAAAGGCGCAAAGCTACACAGAGAAACCCTGTCTCGAAAAACCAAAAAAAAAAAAAAGGATTGGACAGTCAATGAATAGGTATGGCTCTGAAGGAGACTTCCCTGAACCAAAGACTTTCCTCCAGCACTACAGTAGAGTGTCTTGTTATTTTTAAAGTTGAACATGAGATGCTGCATTAGGGTAGTTTAACAGTATTTTCATCTGCGTGGCTTTCTGACGTTCATACTAAGTGTGATAGGGATGGCTCCACAGCCACAGCTTACAGCAGAGAGTCATCCACATCACTGCGCTGGTCCCTGGAACTCTTGCACTCAAGCATGTGCTGGTGTTGCCTACTGCCTTGGCATCACTTCTCTCCCTTTGGCTGTGCTTAACTAAGTGCAGCGTGCAGATGGGGAAACGCGTGGCGATATTTTATTTGTGCTGAAATGTGGTGATAATTTATTTGTGCTTTAATAAAAGTTTGCCTAGAGATCAGAGGAAATAGCAAGTCATTTTAAGTAAACAAGAAGTCAGGCAGCACACGCCCTTAGTCACTTAGCAGGCAGGATCTCTGTGTGTTCAAGGCCACACTAGGGAATCAGAGCCAAGCATGGTGACACATGCCTTTAATCCCAGTAGCAACCATAGAGGCCTGGAGGTCTGTACAGACAGACAGAAAATGACAGAGCTGTGTAGGAAGAGGAAGTGAGGTAGCTGGGCTAAGAGAGGCAATGAGAGGGCAGAACAGCAACGCAATAAAGGCATGGGTAGACAGGAAGTAACTTGCATGTGGAAGCTTCATAGTTGGTAAGGTAAGGTTGACTGGTGGCTTTCCCTATTTCCCCGATCTAAGGCTTTCATCTCTATATTTGGTTCTGTGTTTTTTATTTAATAAGACCTTTTAAGACTCGTGTTACAGAAGCATGACCTAAATTCGTGGTTCTTTTCCTCATCTCTGTCTACACACTATACATCCAAATAACCCCTGATGAACAGGAATTCCACCACCTTTGGAATACTGACCCCAGGACACTGCATCTATAAATGTTCATAACTTCTGCAACTAAAAGTAGTGGGAGTAGGGAATGTCTCCATGTGTTTCTATTTTGTTTTATGATTTTAACCTTTATTAAAAATAAATTTTTTTTTCATAAAATATACTTGGATCATGGTCTCCCACCCCTCACTTCTCCCAAGTCCTCCCACCTCTCTACCCACTCAAATCCACAGCCTTTCTTTCTCTTTGTCATCAGAAAACAAACAGGTAACTAAAAAAAAGAGAGAGAACAAAACAACAAACAAACAAGGATATGATAGTACAAACAGGAAAAAATGCCAGAGAAAAAGCATAAGAAACACATACAGGCACATGCACTTTCATACATAGAAATCCCACAAAATCAGAAACCATGATGTATAAGTAAAAGACCTATAAAGGTAAAAAATAAAACAAACAAAATATCCAGACAAAACGGTATTTGAAAAAACCTCCAAAATTACCACTGAGTTTATTTTGTATCTACCATGTGCTGCTGGGCATGGGGCAGTCCCTGAAGTGTGGTTTGTATACCCAGTGAGAATAATTTTTGTGAGCAGTTACCAGTTGGAGATAGCTTCTGGGTTAGGGATGGGGCTTGTGTCCACTTCGTCCCTCAGTGCTGGGACCCCATCTGGCTTAGACTTGTACAGGCCCTGTGCATGCTGTTGCCGTCTCAGTGAGTTCAAATGTTTGTCAACCCTGTTGCATCAGGAAGGCCTTGCTTCCTTGGTATCTTCCATCCCATCTGCCTCTTACAGTCTTTCAGCTCCCTCTTCTGTAAGGCTCCCTGAGCCCTGAGGGGAAGCATTTGATGGAGACATCCTATTAATGAAGACGTGTTACAATGTCTCTCACTCTCTGCACATTGTCCAGTTGTGGGTCTCTGTATTTGTTTCCGTCTACTGTAGGAGGAAGCTTCTCTGATGATGACAGAGCAAGGCACTGATCTATGAGTATAGCAGAATGTTCTTAGGAGCTATTTAATTGATATATTCCTTTAGCAGAACAGGATCAATGGAAATTGCCTTTTGTTTGTAGTATACAATAATGACATAATTACTGTTTTTCAGATGGGGGCTCAGACTGGCGTTGAGCTGGCTGTCCTCCTGCCTCTGCCTCCTAGATTCAGGATTACAGACTGCACCACCGTTCTGGACTTTTCCTTTTTTTCTGAACATAGGCAAAAACGGTGATGCCTGGAAGTGGTCATAGCAGTCCATGCAAACATCACCTGCTAACTCATTCAAATGCAAATCCATAGGTTTATCTAAAGACTCTTCATCTAAACTCAAGTTCAGTAGTGCAGAAGCTCCTTGGCTTAGGGTGAAGGTACATCTGATAAGACTGTCAGAAGCTGGAAATGCCATTTAGTTGAAGGTGTAGTTAATACTCACACCTGCTGATTACCATTACTTAGAAAAGCCCTTCTCTGTGGATCATTAATTCTTCACTCTGTAATCACATATATCCACACTCTGCTGCCACCCAGCAGCTCCAGAGAGCATCTTATAACATACTGCTAATCCAGGGAAAGGTTAAAATTCAAAGTACAGTTTCCAACAAATGTGGGTGGTTTTGATGCCACAACGAAGTATGAAGATTAACATATTTTCTTTTCTTTTCCTCTTTAGTCCTTGGGCTATCACTTGGGTCCTTGGATGTGCTAAGCTCTGACCTTGAGCTATAACCTAGTGTCACCCAAGCAGTTAAGTTGAACCATTATGAATCAAGGAGTGTAACTAGCTTATACTAGTTCCTATCTCTTCTATTCACATTCATTGGCTAGAACCCAGTCATGTGACCACAGCTGTATACATAAGGATGAGAGTGGTTAGCTTCCAGAGTAACCCAGTTGTGTGTGGTCAGTTCCTGGGAAAACTACTTTAGGGACAGAATGTGCCCAATATTCTAGCCAATTTTTGGCATCAGTTAGCATTAATCATTCAGAACACTTAGGTCACAAGAAAACAGTTCTGAAAGTCCTTGAAGATGTTATGTCTGAGCAGTGACCAAGCCAATTTAATTTGTATATGCATACTTAAAATGATAGCTTGATTGCATAGTTTGTGAGTTGGAAAATTTTTTACCAGGAACCTTTATGCAGCCAAATCAAGCTCCAATACAAGGGTATAGCATTCTGAAAGTGACTATTGAGTGTCGTGGGGAAAGTTGTATCTCATTTAAGAAATCCAAATCAAAAAGAAGGCTTGAATGCTGAGGTTACTTGAGGCATGGCTGCTCTCTCTTTCTTGTTATATTTATTTATTTAACATGAGTGTATGAACATTTGTAAGGGAACATACATGCAATTGTACACATAAGGAGATCAGAGGTCAAAGTCAGGTCCATTCTGTATTTCTACAATGTGGATTCAAGGGATTGAACTCAAGTTGTCAGGCCTGCTGGCAAGCACATTTACCACTGAGCCATCTCACCAGTCCAATTTTATGCTTTCTAATGAACATTTTGTGACTGTTATTAAATTTGATGACTAGAAGAATGCCTATTAAGTTATTTCTTTTAGGCTTTGCAAAGGTGGTTTTCTTAGTTACTTTTCTATTGCTGTGAAGGGACACCATTGCCAAGGCAACACATAAAAAAAAGGATTTAATTGGAGACTTACAGTTCCAGAGGGTTAGAATCCATGAGCATCATGACAGGAAGCATGGCAGCAGGCAGACAATCACAGAGCTGGAGCAGTATCTGAGAGCTTATATCTCCAGGCACAAATGGGCAGAAGAAAGCCAACTGGAAGTAACTTGGGCTTTTGAAATTCAAAGCCCATCCCCAGTAATACACCTCCTCCAACAAGGCCACACCTCCTATTCCTTCCCAAACAGTTCTATCAACTGGAGACCAACTATTCAAATGAGCCTGTAGGGGTTATTCTCACTCCAGCCACCACAGTAGTTCTTAAGGATTGAAAAAAATTAGATGACCAATGAGTTCCTTTATGGAAACAAACACACATAGTACAGGGCTGGCTTGGTTGTTGTGGTGGTTTGAAAGAAAATGGCCCCCAAAGGGAGTGGCGCTATTAGGAGGTGTAGCCTTGATGGAAGAAGGCTGTCACTGTGGGGGTGGGCTTTGAGATCTCATTTGCTCAAGCCTCCCGAGGTGTGACTGTCAGTTGACTTCCTGTTGTTTACAAGATGTAGCACTCTCAGCTCCAGCACTACATCTGCCTGCATGCTGCCATGCACCCTGATATGATGATAATGGACTGAACCTCTGAAACCGTAAGCAAGTCACCCCAACTAAATGTTTCCTGTATAAGAGTTGCTGCAGACACGGGGTCTCTTCACAGCAATAGAAAACTTAACTAAGAAAGTTGTCCTTTCCTAATCTCATATTTCAGCTTTGAAACAGATGTTAACTTAATAAAAGTAAATAATGCACAATTTATAAATTGCACATTTTGTTTCTCCCATACTGAGCATGTAGTAATAAGTGATAAATATTCACTGAGAGTGTTTTTTTTTTTCACAGCCTCTTTAGAACCTGACTCTCTACCAAGGTGAGTACCATTCCATATGTATCTGTGAAATACATGAGGGAAAATATAAAAAAAAATTAAGGTTCAAGGTTTAGATATAACTTAAAGAATATTTCCCTAATCATTCCCTAGAGTGCTGTGGCCAAGGATCTTCATGCCTTATATAAATATCAAAATATGTGGACTATGGGAACCATTGGTGCCAGTATAAGAAAATAAAAAGAACTTGAGTGATTTTCTTGGGAAAGATGGTGAATAAAACAGACATTATTATCTGTGGATTTAAAAGTACTTACATAGTTATTAAACTAAAAATAAGTTCAAATTATTGTAAAATTTATCAACAAAAGGAAGGCCTATTTTGCTACTTATGAAAAACAAAACAGTGAAAACAGAAGGCTTTGAGTTTGTAAACAGAAGATAAAATGTTTCAATTAAACTAATAAAACTAGAATATTTAGCAAGGTCTTTCAAAGAAATAAATGCCCCAATCAGTGCTATTTCTTGGTCACTTTGTGCTCAAGGTCACATCAGGACTACCCCTGCGCAGTTCCTCTTTCTCTGATCAGCTCTGACTTCAGGTCAATTGGCTGTTCCTTGTTCTGGAAGGCAGAATGTGGTCTGTTCACAACACTGGCAGCCCCATCCGTAATGAAGAGTACCAAATTAGGTAGCCTGCATGGACGGGCCTCATGTAAGGTGTTGTTCTGATGCTGCTGACATCTGAAGAGATGACCACATATCTAACAGCAGTGGAGGGACAGTGCTGCATTGACTGTAGGCATGCCCATGTGGAAATCCGGAAGCTCCGTCCATTTTCCAGACAGATCGGAGCTGTTGAAACAAAATGGGATCTGGAGATTGAATGAATGTTCAGTTCTCTTTCTTACAAAATCCAATCTAAATGAACCCATTATGTTTCTCATTTTGATCACATCCAATAGAAACATTGTGTTCTTTTCCATCTCTCTCTCTCTCTTTTTAATTTTAATAGTAAAAGAGCCTTCTGATTTGATTTCCATATTATCAGGATAGATACCTCTGGTCCTACTGAATTTCTTTTCTTTGCTCACTTTTCAAGAGTTCTTTTTCTCTCATCTTGCTGTTCCTCCAATTGCTACTACTGTAAGGTGTGCTATTTTAGGAAATTAATATATATTTAGTAGCACTTATGTTTGTTTATATCCATATAATTTTTATTTTAGCATAATATAACCTAAATAAGTTGGAAACATTTTTCAAATAGTCACATTATTAGCATTAACAAAGCCAATCGTCCCTCAAAAAAATTAAGCTAGTGGTATTTAAGCCTTAGGTTGAATTCAACTTTTGTACAATAGCCAACAGTATAACTTCTAAGTGTATTATTATTTTATTTAAATAACATGTAGTTTTTAAATTTTATTTTTATTTTCTGTGTATGATAGTTTTGCCTGCATGCTTTGTAAATGCACCACATGTTCATGCTAAGGCCAGAACAGGGCATCAGACCCCCTACAAGTGGACTTTTAGCCAGCTATGAACAACCATATGAGTGCTGGGAATTGAGCCTTTGTCCTCTAGAAGAGAAGCCAATGCTCGTGACTATTGAGCCATCTCTCCAGTCCCCATAAGACATGCACTTTTATATATGTAGTTTTTATAGATTCTTTTATCATGGGGAAATATTTTTTTTTAGTCTCTGAGAGTTTTGCCACATCTATAAATTCCTTTCCCCCAAACCTTACCCCTGTAGTCATTCATTTAAAAGTTCTATATTAGTAATATGGGGTAAGAGTAACCACTTACTCAGTAAGAGGCCAGTGCTCTGGTCATTGGGTGGTTAGGGGCACTTTCTTTCTTGTTGCTGCCTTTTCCCACCTGTATAATTAGTTAAACATAACATGTAACTGGCATGGTCCTGAGGTTTAGATGGTCGGTCCAGGTGAAGTGCCAAAGTGACTGAAGCTCATAAACCTATTATTGTTACTACCAGTAGGGGACCATTCAAGTCCCTGGCAAGGCAGTTACAAAGAAAATCAGCAAGAGTCCTGTGCAAGATGAGATGGAATAAAGTAAGCCAAAGATAATTAATATATGTGCTCTGATCGTAATTGAAGATATAGAGACTGTGAAACAAGGCAGTGTAATGGGAATTTCTTGGAGGCCAAGGCCAATTTTAGAATGAGTAATAATCAAATGAGACTGTTGTGAAGAGGTGAACTCTATGTTGATACTTGAATTACAAAAAGAAATTGGTTATGATAATCTGAAATTGAAAAAGGCTTTGTTCTTACAAAAAAGAGAGAATCTCAGAGTCTGGGCAGCTTAACCAAGATGAGAGAAATAGAAAATTATTAAGTGTTTATTTGAATGAACTTCTTTAAGGCCAAGTGCATTGTCACATTTTAGCAAGTTCAAGTGCAATCTCAGAGCAGTTCTGTTTGTTACAATATTTGGTTTATATTTATATTTTCTATAACCAGAATTTGTGATATATTAGAATTTTAAAATACTCGCTATTTTATTTGTTTCTAGGTAACTTAAAAAGGTAATATTGACTAATAGTTATTTAATATTTTTCAAAAGACTTTCTAAGTCACATCAATAATGTTGATTCCCCTAACAAACTTAATACAACCATTATTATAGATCATGAGACATAAACACATCCTTTCCCCAAGGTCATAGGAGAACTAAATTTTGGGAAGTACTGAATGTAACTGTTAATACCGACAAGGCATCACCATCACGAATCAGAGACAAAGATGGCTGAACTTATTGGCTTGTAGTTATGGCAACTAACTAAGCAAAAAAAGCACAGAAATACCTATATGTGTTTGGTTGGGAGAGAGGTTGTACTTTTGTGGAAAGCCATGGATTCCTTCAGAACTAATGAAGATCAGATTTGACTGGGGGAGATCTTCTGAAAATCTTGGCTATGGACATAAAGGGAAAAAGCCAAGAAAGACTACAAGATAGCTGATATCTATTTTGATCCCTCTCCATGGGAACAGCTTTGAGATTGAATGAGACACGATAAATCTTATTGGCTACAGAATCCTTATGACTTATTACATGCCATCTTTTCATAGAGGTTTGGTTATACAGTCCAAATAGACTTATAATGTTAATAGATGCCTTTTACTTGCTCCAAAATAGAGCAAAAAAAATCATCTTTAGCTGACTTGTGTACACTGCAAATTCTATGCTTGTGTTAATGCAGATATATGTTACCTTTAAAAGTTTGTGTGTTTTCAGAAAAAAAAAAAAGGACCAGACACCAATGAAGACAAGTAGTCCAGGTGATCCAGCCTCTCAAAATGCCTCTGTTTGCAGTTTCCTCAAAATTCTTTATCCAGAACAACTTCAAAGCTGCAATCCAAGATGGTCCAGCCTCACACACTACTCCAGCCAGGACTTCAGATAAGCCCTGCACTTTCACATTACACAGAGACTGGACAACAAATGTTACAGCTAGTTTTTCCAGCACCATTATCTCAATTTTCTCAGGGTTCCCTAAAGATACTATCACCCCTAGACAACAGGAAACAAACTAGAAGACACAATGCCCACATTCCCAAGAGGTAGGGTGGGTGATTTTTGGTTGTTTGGTGGATTATGGATATTTGTCATTGTTTAGGGGTGTTGATTGCAAGTTGTTACTGTCCACATTCAGGGATAAAACTAAGCAAAGGAGGTTAAATCCAAGGATCTCTTTCTGAAAAGAAAAAGGGGGGGGATATAGGAATGATAGGATAGTAGAGTAGATTATTGAATCTACTTTAACTAAAAAACAACTATTCATTTCAATATTTTACACTGGTATGGATTTTTGTATATTGTTACAAATTTAGGGTTATTTTTGTTAGAACACACTGTATATATATTTTTACTCCCATTTAAGGTATTTTTGTATATTGATACAAATTTAAGGTTATTTTTGTTAGAACATACTGTTTTTATGGTTCTACTCTTGTTTAAGTTATTGTACCTATTCAGCTCATTTAAAAATGTAATGTAAAGTTCTAGTCTTTAAAAGCTATTTAGGATAGTAAGAAATACATGTCAGTAGTTAGCCATCTATAACAATCAATCTGTGGTCATGTTAGGTATGTTTTCAAGGTCAAGCAAAAATATATTTTAGATATACAGGTCATCTTCAAACACTTTAGATACCTACGGAATATGGCATTTAAGATGTTTTAATAATATAAATCTTTTCATGGCAGTGAGACACATCTACGCCTTGTAGCCCCAATCTACTTCAAAAAGTATGATGGGCATTGAAGAACCTCCATATAGAGTTGACTTTTATTTGTGGTGAAGTTAGTCGCTGAGCAAGAAACTGTTCTTGCCTTGACTGCTGACAGTATACTGTCCAAACTGGACAAGCAGGACACAAAAGAAAGCAACTGCTTAACTTTGCCAAGAAAAGGTAAGACAGTCCTTCAAAAATTCTACTTCATAGAAAAGTCTATCAGATATTTTAGGCCTGTAGGATAAAGATGAATGTCTCAGTGTTACAGAGGAACCATGAATGACTGCCCAGGCAGCCAACTGTGTTTGTCATTTCTATAGTTTTGGAAGTTGTTTGCTCTGCACTTCCTGTTTACTCAAGTAATATTTTATCCTTCTTGGGTCTCTGATGAAGATTGAAGACTAGATAGTTACACAGTTTTCCTTGTTACTAAATTCAGAAAAATACTTTCATAAGAGATGCAAAGTTTATAAGGTTGAGAAACATAAAAACTTAAGTTATTTACCTAAGAAAGTGCTTTAAGGTCTAAAAAGATATTTTTAGGATGGGAATACAAGTTTGCTGTGGGATGATTCTTCTGTATGCTGTGAATATATACTACTCTCATTGGTTAATAATGAAGCTGATTGGCCTATAGAAAGGCAGGATAAAGTTAGGTGGGACAGTCAAACTGATGACTCTGATGAAGAAAAGTGAAGTTGGGAGAGACATGAGCAAGCTGCCAAAGAAGCAAGATGCCAGAGGACCAGTAAAGCCATGGGCCATGTGGCAATACGTAGATTAATAGAAATGGGTTAATTTAAAAGAGCTAGTTAATAATAAGCCAATGATATTATTGGCTGAGCATTTTGTAATTAATATAAGCTTTTTATGTTTATTAAGAGTAGGTGATCAGGACAGAAAAATTCTGCCTCCATTTATACAAGTTATGATAGAAAATGGCTTAGGTATAAAACTTTGGACTCATCAAGATAAGATAGGTAATAATTTCTCCAAATTTATCAAATACAAATGGACTGGACATTGTGAATGTAATTCTTACTTTTTAGTTGTTCTTATTGTATATAACTTTTCTGTATTAGAGTTAAAAACCTTGTCTTTTTATTTAGACAAAAGGGGAAATGTGAGATATTTGTACACTGTGTCAAGATGTATTGCTGAGATTGCTGAATGGCCAATAGCTAGGCAGGAGGTATAGGTATATCCAGCAAGAGAAAGGAAAAGAAAGAGAAATCTAGGTGAGCAAGAGAAGCCATGAGACCTGGGGAGGAAACAGGAGGTATAAGATGGAAGAGAGGTAACACTATGAGATAGAATGTAGATTAATAGAAATGGCTTAATTTAAATTGTAAGAGCTTGTTAGGAACAAGCCTAAGCTATAGGCCAAGCTTTCATAATCAATAAGAAGTCACCATGTCATCACTTGGGAGCTGGCTGGCAGGACAGAAAAAGACTCATTACATATAATAGCCCCAAACTGGAAACAACCTAGATGTCCTTCAACCAGACAATGGATAAAGAAAATGAGGTACATTTACACAGTTGAGTATTACTCAGCTGTTAAAGCAGTGACATCATGAAATATGTAGGTAAATGGATGGAACTTGAAAAAAAATCATCCTGACTGAGGTAACTCAAACCCAGAAAGACAAACAAAGTAGATACTTACTTATAAATGAATATTAGCTGTAAAGTAAAAATTAATTATGTTATGGTATACAGAGAGGCTAAGTAACAAGGAGGACCTAAGAGGGGGGGCAAGATGCTCTCTGGGAAGGGAAAATAGAATAGATTTTATGGGTGAACTAGGGGCAGGTGGGGCTGGTAACAGGTGGGACCAAGTAGAGGGGAAAGAGGGAGAAAATACTGGAAGAAATGACTGAAATTGGGGGCATTTCTGGGTTGAGGTGAAAACTTAGTGCAATGTAAACTCCATAGAATTGACAAGAGTAACCCTAGGAAAGAATCCTAGTAATAGGGGACACAGAGCCTGAACCATGCATCTTCTGTAACCAGGCAAGGCCTCAAATAGAGGGATCAGTGCTCCAACCTAGCTGCAAAACCTTTGACCTACAATTTGTCCCACCTGCAGAGTGTTCTGGGACCAGAGCTCAGCAGAGTCCTCATAAAACAGACCAGAGAGACTTCATTCAGCAACTGATGGGAGCAGATTCAGAGTCCCACAGAGGAGGGGATGGAAGGATCAGAGGAACCAGAGGGGTTAGGGACACCACAAGAACACTGCCCATATTGACTGGGATTCATGGGGGCTCACAGAGATCAGGGAGCCTGTAGGGGTTTGATCTAGGTCCTCTGCATATATGCTATGTCTGAGTATCTTGGTATTCTTGTGGGATTCTTAATGGTAGCAGTGAGGCTGTCTCTGACTCTTTGCCTACTTATGGAACCCTTTTCCTCCTACTGAGTTGCCTCATTTAGCTTGGATTCCATGGTATATACCTGGTCTCATGGTAGCATGTTTTGCCATGTTTGGTTGATGTCCCCAGGGAGGACTGCTCTTTTCTGAAGGGAGATGGAGGGGGAGGGGCAGATCTGGGGGAGACGGGTAGTGGGGAAGAGCCTGGAGGGAGGGGAGGGAGGAAGACCTGTGGTCAGAATATCATATATGAGAAAAGAATTAAAAAAAAAAGAGTAAGATTTACAAGGGGGAAAATAATCAGCAGCCAGGACAAGGGAAATTTCCTTGTAATTCTTTACACAAATTTAGCATAGACAGTATTTACAAGGATGTTTGGCTCTAAGTGAGTATGCACAATACGTACCCTGATGCTTCTGTTGCTAGGCACGAGGTTGCTATGAGAGCCTGATGCCTGTGGAGTGACACCCAGCATTTGCTATGTGCTTTTTATTCATTTAGTCTAATGCATTCACATCAAATTTTCAAGCATTCTGTCACTTTCCATTTGACAACCAATGGAATGGGGGCTTGGAGAAGTTGAGCTAAATTGAACAAATTCACATAGGAGGCTAGAAATCAAACTCAGATTTATAGGAGTCCTAGGCTTTTACCATCCTTCTGCACTGCACAGCAAATACTTGAGGATCCAGGTATAAAAGCCCAACTGTACACAAGGCAGATGGAGGGCAACTGAAATGTGAATAGCACAGTTTAGTTTTCTGGGTATACTTTCCTGTTTCCTAATATCATTTCTAACCTAAAGGGAATGAACTGATTCTGCTGAGATGCCAACACTGACAAGCCTTCCAGCTTCAGTTTGGGACCTGGGTGATTTGATTTGTTCCCATAAATTGTAAGAAACACCTGTACTTTGAGAATGGTCCTGTATGTCATCTTTCACAGAACAAACTGTGGTAATATAGTCAAGAAGAAAAGCTCATTGTAAAGGGAAAGCAGCAGGCTTGCCAGCTATTAATATCCTAACTCAGATTCGAGTGATGATATCACCTAGGAGAACTATAAGACACATGCACAGGGTTCCCATAACAACCACTGTTTGCTGTGTAATTTGGATATTCCTGAAATTATGTTGTAGGATGAAGCACTTCCATTAATTGTTGGGATATATAAAAGTTCACTCTGTGTTATTCATGTCATGGGTTTTCCAGAATTTAATAAGGAAGCATGAACTCCTTGGTTTGTTGTTCTTTTATAGCTAAGGAAACATGCTGCAATACAATGAATGGGCATCTAGCCAGGGTTATTTCCTATTAAAAGCAGTTAGCATTGTGCCAAAACGCAGGAAAAACAGCTTATAACACACCAGTGTGGAACTTCTTGTGCTGACGGAAACAGAGGATATGATTTTTTTTTTTGTGTAACATTCCAATGTAAAAATACATATTGCCTGTGTTGGCTGCAAGATTGCACTTAAATCAGTCCTGGCAATCCTTCCTGAAGTCTGTCCAATTTCTCCTTGTGCATCGAAGCAAGGCATTGTAAGCATAAACCTTAGGAAGAGCATGTCATCAGTCTTAGAATACTCTTAGTTGTGGGTCTCTGGCAACATACTGTTCTCAATCAACTCAAGTATTTTCTGAAATAGCAGCCAAAGAAAAGAGGAAATTCTGGTGGGACCCAACAAAGATAAGCACATGAAATCTGAGCATAATTAGGAGCCAATACTCATTCTGATTCTACTCTGTGCAAAAATTGTATTCATATACACAGTGCTAGTCGAGAATGGTAACTTTCCAGTCATAAAACAAGTGGCACTCTGTAAAGAGATTTTTCAGTAAGACCATGTTTTAGAAATGACTATGTATTTGCTATTGCCTACATCATGCTATAAATCATATTAAATAGTGTATAGTGATTTTCTGCACAATTCTAAAACAAGCATGAGCATAAAAAGCAACAACAACAAAATCCTCCATAATTGATATAGTCTCTTCATCATATCTAAGGTACACGTAATAGATCGCACATTTTAGTTATTGTTTCGAGAATGGCAGTGACTGTGGAAACACATGGATCCACTCAGGGAACTGGGAAGTGTTGTTAGCAAAGGAGGAAATCAGAAGGTGAGTTTCAGTGAGTAGCAGGAGCTGCCCAGGTAGCTATCTTTAGTTATCTCAGGCATCTTTAATGCAAATGATAATTAATTAGCTTATACTTGGAAAAATTTATGGTTAGATAAACTTAAGTTTGCTCTCTAGCTTCAGGGGCTTATGTGCTTCACAAGACCCACTTTGTTTCTTTTCATTGCTTATCTTGAATTCCTGTTTGTTATGTGTGTTTTGGGCTAGACACTCCCTCTTGCCCAGCTGTTTTTTAAATCTGTATCTTCCCCTGATTTCAACATAGAGACAATACCTCTGAGGTCACTCCTAAATTTGACCTCTTCTGATTGGACCAGTTTAGTCACTAAACATGTGTAGCACTTTTCCAGGTTAGTGGTGTGACCAAACCTCTGAAGCTGAAAACAAAGGCCCTCCTTCCCCTTGGCTAACACAAGGGCATGGGTCCTGATAGCTTAGGAAAACAAACAAGGTCTGCTATAGTCCATTTCTTTTGGCCACCTGCATTCAGTTTTGGGTTGTTGTAGTGCAATACCTGTGATAATGAACTAGTGGGAAATGTTCATTTTTAATGTTTATTGGTTCATGGTTCTTTAAGTTCCAGCATAAGATGGAGTGATTCTATTTTTGTGCATCTAATAAAGGCAATTTGTCATGTCAGTAATGCTTATTGGGAAACAATTGAGAAGGCATCAAAGAGAATGCCAGGATAGAATTTGATATCACAGTTCCTTCAAGAGAACACTACCCATGACTTCCTACTAGGATCTACTTTTCAGATGTCCAAAGTACTGCCCAGCGTCACCAACCTGGGGACCAAGGTTTGGAAATATGTACCTTTGGGAAGCATTCAATATAACCAATTCACCACTTAACATACAAACTGAACCTTATTCCTAAATACTTTATTCTCTGTTACTCTACTCAGTTCCTCTGATCAACATGAATGCTTTTTTTTTTTTTTTTCGAGACAGGGTTTCTCTGTGTAGCTTTGCGCCTTTCCTGGAGCTCACTTGGTAGCCCAGGCTGGCCTCAAACTCACAGAGATCCGCCTGGCTCTGCCTCCCGAGTGCTGGGATTAAAGGCGTGCGCCACCAACGCCCGGCCTAAACATGAATGCTTTATTCATCAGTTCAGAGTAGAAATCCTTGTGTCCACAAAAGCCAAGAGTCTAATAGCACACAGTGTCCAATCATATGAAAGACATATTGATAGAGAATGAAAATATCTATAGTTATGCTCTCATTGGAAGAAAAGCACAATGGCCAACAATCCTTTGTGAATATCACATGTAGCTGGAAGAGTTCTCAGGGATTCCTTGCTCTGGGTTGACACTGGATGGGGTTATTTTGTCAACAGGTGTTAACAAATTGCCTTGGTTCTGATCTTCTGGATGTTTCTTTAGTTTTCTTTTGTTTTGCCCTTAGTAGTCATATGGGAGATGTAAAAATGAGTTATGCTTCACCAATTCCTGTTACAATAGAATCAGGATTTGGGATATGAATTGATGGATATACTTGTTACTTTTATGAGTGTTGAGGGGTGCATTAATAGTTTTTTTCATCACTCTGACAAAATACTAGCAAGAAACTACTCGAAAGTAGAGGCATTTATTTTGATCAACGACTTCTGAGGTTTTGTTTCATCATGGTGGGGGAGGATCTGGCAGATTAGAGCAGTTCACGTTGTAGTAGACAGGAAGTAGATAAAAAGAACATACAGGAATGTCACACAAGTCCAAATAGAATCCACAAGGACACAAAGCTGTGACCTACTTTCTCCAATTAGACCCCAACTCCTGCCTCTCATTAACTCCCAATAAGGCCATTATGTTATGAATTTGAGACGGGATTAATCCATTCATTAGGTCAAAGCCTTCATGATTCTTATTGTCTCTAGAAACATCCTCATAAACACACCCATAGATGTGCTTTTGAGTCTCATAGGCACTTCATAATCCAGACATATTGATTATCAGAATAATTGTCCACCATGTTACGAAAGACCAGAAATCTATACAAGCATTTATATGAGAACTAGTCACCAGAGTTGTCAACTAATGTGGCCTGCCACATTATTCTGCTCATGTCCATTATCCCAATTACTTGTGTCTTGGCCTTTATCAAGGCAGTTTCTCATGTGGCTGGAGTGGGAGACTCAGCTACTCTAGTCCTTGCTCCCAGGTTCATCTCTGGGGTAGTTTTGGGAATTAGGTATTTGCTCCCCATTCTAAGTAGCTTAAGTTAGGATTTCCAGGGAACTTTGTAGACTGAGCATGGAGTCCTCAGCTCTCTGGATGCTGAGGCAGGAGGATCATTTGAGTTTGAGGTTGACCTGGGTTGCATAGTGGATGGAGTTGCCTAAGGAGAATGGATATGGGTAGGGTTTTAACCCCTCTTTGTTGTTTCTGTGTCCTGCTGTACCTGCTTTCATTCATAGGAGAGAATTTTGATTTCAAGAATTTCAGTATCTCCAACATCCTGAACAGAAAGTCTCTGGTAAGAAACACATTTCTTAGTAAAGCCTTTTATTTCCCGGTTTTCACTCAGATGAGCCAACTTCAATGTTAACTGGTTTACTGCTTATGAGACTTGTGAGGATAATAATCTCTAGAAAAGATGTGCCCAAAACCTACACTCTCCATTTTGGGATCATTTGTACTGTTGTGTCAGGTTAGACCAGGCCTTCCTTTGCTACCTGTAACCTGTGTGGTTAAACCACAGGAGCTGCCATAGTTCAAGTCTGGGAGCACAGACTCATCTCACCTTGATTCTGCTAGTTATGAATTCAGTGTCTGCTGCTGCCATGAACGTTCTGCTACCAGTCTTTGTACATTCTGACAGCAAGTGAGAAAACTCAATCTAAAGTTTTCATTATGAGGGGCTTTGATTTACATAACTGGAGAGCCTAATATTAGCTTGATCCAGGGGGCTGTTAATGGGATCACGTCATCTGTATATGTGGGCTCCTTTATCAGACAGCATTCTAGCTTGATAACGCCATTCTCACTGAACTGAGAGCACGGATTACTCTTCTTATGATTTCCTATCAGGGTTTGCAATTAGCCAAGTGCAACAGGATTCAGAAGTTAGAAGGGAAGCTGCAGGTGTTGCACTTTGAAACATGCATCAGTCTATAACTTTATGCAATGATTTCTCAATTAAAAAAATCTACCAAAATTAAAATGCTCAATACTGACTTTATGTTTAGGAAAGAGTTATTATAATGGAACTTAGAAATGAAGGCCTCAATTGCAGCTGTAATATACAATTCTTTAAAAAAAAAAAAAAAACCACGCATTTAAAACAAACTGAGTAAACAAGGCAAATTCACCAGACCTGTGTCAGGAGTATGTGCAGTTCTGTTGTGAAAAACACCCGCTTCCTCAGCAGAGCACCCAACCTGTTAAAGATTGAGAAGAAGCAGACAGACTCTGATTCCCATTAGTACTGGGTGTCCTGTTTATCTTCACTGATTCTCCGGTTTTCGTAGTTCTGAACCGGTTCTGACTTTCTTGTCTTTCATGCTTAGTTTTGTTTCTTAACTGAGACGTTCAAGCCTATCCCCAGGCACTGAAGCAAGAGCATTCATAAATTCTTTTCAATGGCTTTGAAAATTGCCCCAAGCTTCTGCTGGGTAATAAACCCTTATTCTTTATTGCTTACAGTTGTTCTGCATCTGTAATCAAATCATCAGGATTAAGTTTCTCTTTTGGTATTCTCAGGTGACAAGATTGACTTCAGTTGACATTTTGTCGCAGGTTCCAATCCAGCTGAAAAGGTTTTGTATCTCATTTCAGTCTTATGATCCCTTGTAATTAGACCACCATGGACCTTGAAGTCAGTCCCTGAAAATCTTTGTGGCCACAAAGGAAAAAATAATGTGCTTATTGGCTGGGTCTGACGTATATATCCACAGTGACATTGATTGTTGTGGCCTAAGAAACTCAATGACTTGACTGTATAATATTGACTTACAGGCTTCTCTCTGACAGTGTTTGAAAGGACTGAGGTCACATTCTTTTCTAACAGTTCAGGATGAGGGAGCAGTGTGTTTTGAGTGTGTGTGTGTGTGTGTGAGTATGGTGGGAGTACACTTACAAAGTGGTCATTGAAGGGACATTGAGGGACAATATGCCTTTAAAATCTGGACTTCCTTTACATACAGCGGTGGGAGTTGAATGCTTCTGAAAGATGACAGCCTAAGAGACTTCTGACTCCTCAGTCCTGAGGTCATTGCTTAATTTCATTTTCTCAATTTGAACATTGTAATTGTACATGTGGAAGTTGCTCTAGAAATAACAAGATTGCTAGATACTATGATGTATGTCTTTTGGAAAGATGGCACAATGCTATTTGTAAGGTATCTAGGTAGGAAGCAATTAAGGCAGTATTATGGACTGTCTAGGTAAAGGTTACAATTGAAGGCAGGAGACCATGAGACTGGAACTCTGTGGCATTCAGTATTGGTGGATAAAGAAGCTATGACAAAAAAGGAGACTGGGAAGCAGTCATAGAGCTGGAGAAAGAAAACCGTGCAAGTCTGTGAGTTCATTACATTGGCACAAGAAGTATGTCTCCTTGGAGAAAACTGAATGTCTGGGTGGTTCCATAGTTTTAAATACATTCATGATGATGTATGGCTTTTAGCAAATAAGTGAAAAATGTGTTTAAATATCTTTACCTTCTTTTCACAATATTCCTTAATACATGTATCAAAACTCACATCAGAAACTGAGCTCTGTCTTATAAAAGAGCATTATTATTACTTTTTGACACGAGTCTGTAAGTCTTTGTCCCTAAGTTAAGCAACAGTACATATAAATGTTATGATTTTCTGTTTTTAAAAATGGAGTAACTTGGCAAACACAACGGGATGCTGTTTTTTGAATATAACACAACTCTACAGACTGAGTAAAAAATTCATTCTTAAGAAAGATGACTATAGAGATGGGTCAGTTAAAAGCATGTGTTTCACCGGGTGGTGGTGGTGCATGCCTTTAATCCCAGCACTCGGGAGGCAGAGCCAGGAGAATCTCTGTGAGTTCGAGGCCAGCCTGGGCTACAGAGTGAATTCCAGGAAAGGCACAAAGCTACACAGAGAAACCCTGTCTCAAAACAAAACAAAATAAATAAATAAATAAAATAAAATAAAATAAAATAAAAATAAAAGCATGTGTTTCTCTTGCAGAGGATCCAAGTTGCATTTGGTGCAGCCATACAGCACAGTTCACAACCATCTGTAACTCCAGCTCCAGGTGATCTTATGCCTTCTTCTGGCCTCCACGGGCACCTGCACACACACACACACACACACACACACACACACACACACACACAGAGATGTCTTTTTTTTTAGACATGTAGTTTTTCTTTCTTTTTTTTTTTTCTTCTCTGTATAGTTTTGGTGCCTATCTTGGATCTCGCTCTATAGACGAGGCTGATTTTGAACTCACAGAGGATTAAAGGTGTGTGCCACCAGCCCCCGGCCAGATGTCCTTTTTTCAACAGAGATGACCAGAGAAGATTTTGACAGTTTATGACTAAACATGGTTTTGATTGGATGCTGCTTAGTCTAATTTTCAGCAAGGGCTATAGGTCATTCTAATTTTAGATATCAATAAGCTTTTTGAATAGTTCTTAAGAGAAACAGACTTATTACAAAAAAGCTATTGATTTACTTCCTTATTTATGCATGTATTCATTGGTGATGGGGGCGGAAGCTAAGGTTTTGTATGTGCTAAGCCGGTGCTCTCCCTCCCACTGACCCACATCCCCGGCTGACTCTGGTTGTCTTCTACCATAACTTCTGACTTAGAATCTTTCACTCAGAATCAGTTCCTAAGAGTTCAAGTGACCAGAGCTGGCATCAAAATAGAACCAGAGGATAAATCAGGTTTGTGTTGCGAGTTTTCAGGAAGGATCTAATGAAGCTGGGCTGTATCTTACTGTCACCTGTTTCTTGTGGATATAATGCACTATTTTCTCACGGTTTGACTCTTTAATTACAGACATTGAAAAACAAACGGTTGGCTGAAGAGTTTCAGGCATAGAATGGGCATCTCCCCAAGTATCAAAGCAGTGTGCAGACTTCAGTGGTACAGTTTGTTCCCAGGACATCAGCACCTGTGCCTCGCTGCCGCTGTCACGCCCCAGCAACTTCACACCCCTTCAGGAAGCTGCTGCCTGCTCCTGATGACTGTTGTCTTTCTGTATCTTGTCCCAAGCTATTGCTGTCAGTTACTGACTCCTAGAGTCTTATTTCTTTGAGCCAATTTTTATAGCGAAGAAATTTAATTCACAAACCAAAACAAAAGCCACACAGCGGAGCACAAGTGAGGATAAAATTGCAGGGATCCTGTGTCTGCAGACACGTCCTTACTGAGGGTCCCAGTGCCTAGGGCGTCAGGGTATTTACAAAGCCTCGCAAATTTCTCTTTCTATCAGATTTCCAGTTCAGGCCTCTTGTTTTATTCCGGCTTTTAACCGACAAGATAAAATATATATACTGCCATATATTATGGCACTTTAAAATATGTTTATCTTGTGCAATGTCTTGATTGAACTAAATAGTGTATCTTATTTTGTATATCTTTTTAATTGATGAAGACACTTTACATCTACTCAGAAAATTTCAAGAATGTAATACATTGTTATCAGCTATAGTCATCCCTTACTCTGTTCTGCCCACCCTACTGAAGTTTTATTCCCTTTGACCAGTATTTCCTCTTTCCTCAGCCACAGGAAACCCAGAACTCTACTCACCGTGTCTCTTAGACCAATTATTTCTGATCTCACCCATTAGGAAAAGTCGGCTGTATTTCTTTCTGTGCCTGGCCTATTTCATGTAGCATTCTGTCTAGGCTACTCACGTGTCACAAATCACAGATTGTTCCAATACACCTGTCAAAATAACACTCTGCTGCTATGTAATACAAATATAAAACAAAGGCACAAAAAACAAAGCACTCAAGCTCTCATCTAAATGACCCTTTAAGACAAAAACAGCAATTAAAATTATAGGCCCCGGGTGGAGCGCCGGGAGTCTAATTAGCGAGAAAGAGGAGGGTTTATATGAGTGAGAATTGTTGAAACCAAGGTTGGATAAAGCACAGGGACAAATAGCCAAACGAATGGAAACACATGAACTATGAACCAAAGACTGAGGGGCCCCCAACTGGATCAGGCCCTCTGAATAGGTGAGACAGCTGATTGGCTTGATCTGTTTGGGAGGCATCTAGGCAGTGGGACCAGGTCCTGGGCTCATTGCATGAGTTCGCTGTTTGAAACCTGGGACTTATGCAGGGATGCTTGGCTCAATCTGGGAGGAGGGGACTGGACCTGCCTGGACTGAGTCTATCAGGTCGGTCTTAGTCCTCAGGGGAGGCCTTGATCTGGAGGAGGTGGGAATGGGGGGTGGGCTGGGGGGAAGGGGAGGGGGGCAGGAAGGGGGAGAACAAGGGAATCTGTGGCTGTTATGTAGAACTGAATAGTATTGTAAAACAAAATAAAATAAAAGAATTATAGTTATATATCAGAAGAAAAATAAGAACAAAAACTTACATTACAAATGAGTACAAGCAGCTCAAAGCTAATGTGAATCCATGATTAAATGTTGCGGCGCGCTCCTCGGCCAGCGAGGAAGAACGACCGCCACTCAAGGAGACCGCCACTCAAGGATTCTTCTCGGATCACACTTTTATTGGAGAGCCTTTGGTTAAGGGAGAGCTGGAAGCGAGGGGGCGAGCACTAAAAGCGGCTGCTTTATATAGGGAAAAGAGGCACGAATCGCTGGCTGAACTTAGCTTGCCACCACCAGGCACCACAGGATTGGTTAGGGACCAATATATAGCTTGCGCATGTGCAAAGCCGAGGCGCGTATTTCGTCGAAAGCATTGTCTTAGAAGTAATAAATCTTCAGAATGCAAGGAAGTCAGCGCCATCTTATAATGGCGATTGTCCCGGCTCCCTGCAAAATGTAGAAAAACTGAACTAAGACTTCAATTCAGAATGTTCTAGAAGAAATTTGAAAACCACACAAATTAAAAATATATATAAAAACAGTAGACTACAGAGAAAGAATGTTTGAGTTAATGCTTTAGGGAAAAGAGAAAAATTAAGCTTCAGAAACTCTATTTATGAAATAAAATATTTTTTAAATAGAGAAAAAAATGCCACATGATTTAAGTAAGGGAATGAATGTCAGGGCACACTGGAGGCAGAGGCAAAAGAATTTCTGCTTTGAGGCCATCCCAGTTGACCTAGCAAATTCCAGGCCAACCTGAGCTGCAGAAGGAGAGCCTGCCTCTCCCTCCCTCCCACCTCCAAAATAGGAGAATGCTACAATACTAGTGCATTTGAAAATGTCTGTGAAAAAAAAGATTTTGTGGGTAATTCTAAAAAATAGTGTGATAGGAGCTAAATCATACACATGGAAAAATTATTTCTTCACAAAATTCTAAACAAAATCTGATGACATTATAAATGCACAAGGAAAAAGTTTCATATTTTCTTCATAAAGTAAAGTAATCAGTATTCAAAACAGAGTAAAAAGTTATCATGGAAAGTTACAAGGTTTTTATGATAACATAGTTCTGAAAATATAGTTTTTATGATTATAAAGATGAAAACAATGCAAATTATATTAAACAGAGATTAAGAAAATAACCTATTTTGATTTTTTTTTAATTCTATGAATGAATCCTCCTTCTTCTTTTATTTTAGACAAAGATTCATGATAAAGTCCAGACCAGTCTGGCACTCCTGACCCTCTGCCTCACCCTCCTTAGTACTGGATTACAAGTCATCCTCAGGCCAGTCTAGGAAAATTCTTGATTCCTGTCTGACCCCTGTTCCACCTCAGCTACCCAGGGCTGAGGTCTGTGGTTCTCTGATGTCGTCTCTTTTCACTCCAAGTTCTATTCTACCTTCCATCCTTCTTGTCCTACCTGTTATTCCTTTGGCTCAGTTTATCTCTCAACTTCATAGCAACTGCTTGAAGTGACATAGATCTTCAATCCAAGTATACAACCAGTATGTCACCCCCACCTCCTCTGCACATCCTCATTTGGCTTTAACCCAATCAGATTCCAAGACAAACTGTAATTACTCTTGCAAACAGATATTTTTCCTTTTTTTTACTCTCTCCCTCTGTATATATGTATCACTGTGATTAAATGCCTGAGGCTTGGAAATTCTATTTAAGAACGTCACACTTCAGGATATTCAAGGGTGTGATAATGGGATTATATCGCTAGCAATCCACGGAGTCTGATTAATGGGCAAAGGAATTTATTTGTGAAAGAAAACTCACAAGACAAAATAGAGGAATTTGTCACAGGATCCTAGAAGGGTGAGGCATGGTCCAAAGCTGTTTTCTGGTGAGATCTGCCCTGGTTTGTCCCAGCATCCAAAACCATGACGTAGTGAAGAGAGCTGTGTGCATGCATCTTGTCTTAAGAGTCCCCAGTGGCCATGGCCAGTACTTCAAGGTCATAGACAGGTGTAACAGTTACCAGATACTTCACTAGGGGCAGTATTTCAGGGCATGGTGAGAACAGCTCCCCACTACAGTGTGATATTGGCATCAACTCAGCATTGACTACTAGAGGAATCTGGAGGTAAAGTGGATCAAGTTTCTATGCTATCACATGCTGTCAGATTCTCCCAGCATCATTCAGTTAGCACCAACCTTGCCACCCTGGTAATGGTTCAGAATGCCCATGTCATCAGAAGCTGCAACCCTGTGTGCTGAAGACTGTGTTTGCTTCTTAGTTAGAGCAAATACTTAAAGCATTGCTAATATTTCCTGTGGCTTTTGTGTCTTCTTTCTCATGGTTTATTCTAACACTAGGTATTATTGTGCTTCAGATTTTTCTAGCTATTGCTGAAACATTTTGTTATTTCTGTGCAGACTTAAGAGCCAATTTGTAAATTCCATGAAAAATTCCGGAGTAGTTGTATGCTGATTAAACTCAGTTAAATCTCAGCAGCATTATTGTTCTGTTCCGTCCTCCCGAGGAAGCTTCCTTCTTGTGTTTTCTTGTGCATCACAGCCCCCTGATTGCTTTTTTTCCACAACTCAACACGGGCTTTTAAAACCAACTTTTATGTCCCTTCCTTATTATCCTACTCTTTTTAAAAAATAAAATTTATTTTTCATTAACACCTGAAAGGATAGAAATTACATGTATTACTGGAGTACCCTCTGATGTTTCAATAAAAGCATACATTGCATGCTTACATTAGGTTACACAAATCTTCCCAAACATTTATTGTATCATTATGATGAAAACATTCCCAAATCTCATTTTCCAGCTTGAAAAAGTCAACAGCACATTACTGTTACATGTAGACTCCTGCCACACTAGAACTTTTTGCTTTTTTCCCCCTGAGGGAGGAGAGCTGCTCGCCAAGGATCAAATGCACACTGCACATGTGCTCACATGCTCAGCATCTTATCTGCCACCGAGTCACATCCTGGGGCGTGCTACTATCTAACTGTAGCTCAATAGGCACTGATTAACCTTCCTATCTCCCTTCCCCCTCTGATTTTCACAGCCACTGACCTTGAGTCATCCCCTCTTCTCATAGCCACATTCTCTTAGCTACAGAAAGTTGTTATAACCTTCAAAGGGAAGCACGATTTTCAGGAATCTCTCAGGAATCTTTGACTCCATCATGCATATTATATGGACTACTGTTTTTCACACTGGAAAAAAAAATGGTGAAACATCGATTCTAGTGAACTACAACACTGATTCTAGTGAAAACCAGAAATGATACCATTTCTAGCATCTGAGTAATCAGAAAATGAACCAGAATTCAAAGCCAAGGTCAAAGACACCGTACATCTGCAGTCTTTGCTCTTAACCTCAGGAAGATCCCACTTGTAGCAAATTCTATTTATTATTTATTATTTATTATTCCACATATTACAAGAGAAATTCACAAACCAATGATGAAGTGTAGGAAAAATTGTCATCTGACTTTATAAACTGCTGACTCAGGAAACACAGCTTTCTTCTCAAATGAGTAAGAGATTCTTCGCGTTGGCACCAAGTTTGAGTGACCATGGCCTTGGAACACAGATTTAGATTACTTGCAGATTACAGGTTCCAATGTAGCAGCAGTTTCATGACATTTGTATAAATACAGTTCTCAATACATCAAGTAGTTGGAAAGTATTACAAACTGAAAAGTCTCAGCTTAGGCCTCAGATGCTATCTGATGACATTCTTAGCTTTTGGATTGGTGGAAGATTAGGGTTTGCTAAGTCAATACATTGCAAAGGTTTCATCTGATAGTCACAAGGATGTAAAGTCAGACACAGAAGTGGACAAGGAATAGTTATCGCTGGGGCTAAAAGATGGTCCAGGATAAAATGCAGGCCTTTGACCCTCAACAATCTAATCTTTCCACAGTCATTGAAGTTATAGTCAGTTAATCAGCCTTCTAGAAGCTTCCATGTAAGGTGCAGCTTCCTTTCAGTAGCTTTCCTTCACAAAACAAACACAGGGGGAGGTCTTGCCTGGATTTTATTATCTGGAACCTTGACACATGTCAAGGACTGTTGGATCACTGCCCATGTTGAAGTTGGTGCTGTGCTCTGTCCTGAATGGCAATGTTCCAACTATTCAGGGAGTTATCATTCTGCACAAAGAGAGCAGGTGACCAGTCCCAGGCCGACCACAGATTATGCTTTCCCCTGACCAGCAGGCTCTCAGAGACAGTGACAGCACAAGCATCACGCAATGATGTCCCTTAGCCCGCCATATTTGCATTTTCACCTAATGCAAAGGGCAAATGACCAAATGGCAAATGAAGGTGGCCTGGCTGGTCCCCTCAGCGTGATGCTAACGTGAGCTGACCTGTCACGTGCTTTTTTCCCCGATTAGAAATGACTTCACAGAATATCAACACGAGAAAGAAATCAAGACAAAAGTATCCCACTTGCAGTCACGTTTGAGTACGGACAAAATATAAATAAGAACCAAGCTGTGAAATATTCTCCTCTCCTAGGGAACAGATGTGCCTATGGCCCTCCTCCCTGCAGGCTTTCATCAAGACGAGCAGAGGGTCACCCCTGCTTCCTGACAGCTCATGACACAGATTAATAAATACCCTGTTTCCTGGAGTTTCCCCCAGAATTGCCTAACATGAACCTCAATGTCTTAGTTAGGGTTACTATTGCTGTGATGAAATACCAGGACCAGAACAACTTGAAGAGGAAAAGGTTTATTTGGTTTACACTGTTCATCATTGGAGGATGTCAGGGCAGGAACTCAAGAAGGGCAGGCACTTGGAAGCAGGAGGTGATGCAGAGGTCATGGAGGGGTGCTGCTTACTGGCTTGTTAAGCTTGCATTCTTATAGAACCCAGGACCACTAGTCCAAGAATGGCATTACCCACAATGAACTGGGCCCTCCCACATCAATCACTAATTAAGAAAAAGGCTCTAGAGGCCTGCCTACAGCCCAATCCTATGGAGGCATTTTCTCAATTGAGGCTTCCTTCTCTCTAGGACTAGGTTGTGCCAAGTTGACACAAAATCAGCCAGCACACTCAGGTCTTTAATAGTGAGTTTTATGGCAAAAGATTCTAAAAATCAATAAAATATGGAATCTCAATGAATTTAAAACTCTTTATGTAGGTACTAGTTGAGTAAGAAAAGTGAAAACTGTTATCATTTTCAATAGAAGAAAGGGCAATTTCATTTTAAAAGGAAATGACAGTAATCAAACATCTAGCCCATTTGCCATTGTGTTGACCAAGTAATCTAAATGTAGGAGAAAGTGGTGCATGGCATAGGAATGAACTACAGAGTTTAGGAGTGACTTTCAATACGAACAGCTTGATCACTGCTGCTTATGATGGCTTACACTAGTGTTACATAGTGTTGCTTCCTTCTGCTTGTGCTGATTTCTTTAACTAACCAACTAACGGCATATATTCATCTAACATGGATGAAAGTCCAATACTTTATTATACATATTTATCCTGTTTTATATCTAGTATAGGGGCTGTTATATTGCTTAACTTTAGAACTATGTCATTTTCAGCCAAAATAGTCGTTTTGGGGATGTATCTTAGAGCAAACAGACACAGAAGGCATCAGGAGATCAAACTAAAAGGGAAAAGTAAGATTGCTCAGGAAATATTTGAAATGTGTAAAACAAAAGAAAGCTCTTTGTAGACAGACCAACTGAAAACCAGTGTAATATTATGAATATACTTTGCTACAAATGGAAATTGATCAATGAAGAAGAAGAAAAAAAACAAACCCGAACCAAAACAACAGCAACAAAACCAAAACCAACCATACAAACAAATGCTTGAAAATCCAGGATGCTCCAGCAGGCAAGTGGCTCTTGGTTTTCCCTTACCTAGTAGGGCTTAGTGCACTGGTCGAATATTCGGCCTCTGTTCTCCTGGTTGCCAGGCCTCTTCTTCATCCTTGCTCAAGCTGTTTGTCAACACCAGTTGCCAAGGCTTCCTTTTTTCCTTTTTCCTGGTGAGCGTTTTAGCTGTGCAAATGCTTTCTATGGGCATTCAGGCACATGAAAGGGATGTATGAATCAATGAAAGATCTTTCCAAATTCTGATGGTTTGTCCAGCACAAACAGAAGATGAAAGCACCTTTGTTTACCTTTCTTCTTTTGCTTCAAAAGAGATGCCCGGCCAGGACTGCTCACTGTTTATAAAGTTTCAAGGATTTAGGTTTTGCTTTTTCTTCCCCAAGTTGACTGTTGTCTGAAAGGAAAATGTGAGAAGAAAAGGCCTGGATCGAAGCCACAGAAGCAGTGTCTTTGGGCTGGGTGTAAGCTCCACATCTTCAGTAAGGTGTCATTTTTTTCTATGTTGCTTCTGGCAAAAATTTGAACCGTGCTTGTCTCATCAGTTTGTGTCCGGGACTCTGTTTACTGTGCCTTCTTTTTCTCAATTTCCCTCCAAAACGAAAAGATATATTAAACTGACAAATGTCTATAGATAATTTTGTTTTAGTTTATGTGCTTTGATACAGCACAACATGGAGTCTTGTTTTCACACCCAGTCAAACCACAGGAATGCCGAATGATCGGATTGTTTTCGGCTGAACGAATATTTATCAAGGACATTTTTAAAAATGAAGTGCATGCTGTGCGGACAGCTGAACTTCTGCAGGTGAGTGGATGCTCACTGTGCATAGGAAGCTCTGGCCTGAGAGTCCAGCACCAGTACTAACGTTCTCAAAATATAGACAGTGCTTTTGGGAAAATAGGGCTGGTGGTCAGTTAAGAAGTTGCTATAGGTAATGTGACCAGAAATCAGAGAAAGGGTTAAAACCATTTACATTTAAAAGCAACAAGGGTTGGTGGTTGCTTGGTTTGGTGGTTTGAAGAATAAAGAAGCAAGGATGGTTTTGGTCCTTTACCTTGGTTGAAAGGGAAGGATGAAAGAACTCAGAGTACAGTAAACAAGAGGGAGAGTGGGTTTAGGTGAGAAAGCGATGTGGTCAGCTTGGAATATTTTGACCTTAAATACTCCCATGAACCTGGGCCTTGGTAGAAATGTTAACTATTTGGTTACGGAGGGAGCTGGGGGTATGGACTGGAAAGTAGATTTTGGAGTCATTAGCATTTATGTTGTAGGTAAGAAGACTCTTACTTAAATAAATAGACATTTTTTTCCCTTGCGAATGAATGAGTACCTTGAAGAGAAGGCCCTGCAGTACAATAGAGCGAACCCTGTTGGTGGAGATGTGGGTGAGCCATCCCCAAAGCTGAGAGTATGGGAGAGCTAGCTGTTCCCACTACTGTCTGTCATATGGAGGATGTGGGTGGGGGAGAGATGCCCCCCTTACCTCATCCCCTCACCGTCTATGACAGAAGAGGGAGCTGACTCTCCTGCTGACCAGCTGCCGCACTCAGGAAAGTAGGCCCTGCTCCTCAGCTGACCTTGTTGGCAGAGGTATGGGTGAGCTGTCCTTGAGGGCGTGAGAGTGGATAGCTGGCCACGCCCCCCTCATCTGCCATGTGGTGGTGAGGGCATACCCCTCTCCATTCCCCTGCTACCTGTGGTGGGTGAGGGAGCTGACCTTCCCCCTTACCAGCTGCACCTCGCCTGGGCAGCACGGTAGAGCTGACCCTATTGATTGGGGTGCAGGTGAACTGCCAGGAGAACAGGAGCATGGGAGATCGGGCCTCGCCCCTCATCTGCCAGGTGGTGGTGTGGGCAGGGAAGGGACACTTCCCCACTCCCACCCGAGTCCCCGCCCCTCGCGGCCTGTGCCCGGTGGGAGAGCTGGTTCTGAGATCTTAGAGCAGGAGAACTGTCCATGCCCCTCATCAGCTGCAGCACTTGGGAGAGTGGCCCCTACACCTGGCCTGGGCAACACAGTAGAGCTGGCCCTGAAGGTGTAGATGAAATGTCTGAGAGTGGGAGAGCTGACCCTGAGGATGTAAAGGGGCAGGCTGGGGACAAAGAAGGAATTGGCCCAGCCCCCTTGCTCATGGCTTCAAGGAGTCAACTAGCCAGGGCAATGCTGGAGAGCTCATCCTGGTGGTGAAGACAGGGAAGAGCCGGAGGACTGACAAACCCGGCAACTACCAAGGCCCAGAACCAGGGTTATGAGTTGGCTCACCCCAACATCTACCCTATCTGTGATTTGCTGGAGCACATGAAGGGGCCAGTCCTGCAGACCCAAAGCTGCAGGATCTCCATGACACAGGGCAACGACAGGATGTCCAAGAGGAGCCCCAGTGAGGGTCCAGCATCGATGGTTTGGCAGAGACTAGAGGCCTCAAACCAGACTAACGACTCTTTGCAATGAACACTTGCACATAAAGATAAATGGATAAAAAGGTTTACTGCATGACTCACCGGAACACAGTACAGCTCCCACGAGAAGATTTTCCTTCTTTCCCCCTTTTACTTTCTTTTTTTTTCCTTTCTCTTAAATTTTATTTTATTTTATTTGGGTGGGCAGTTTGTAGGGATGGAGGGCAGATAGGAAGGGATAGGAAATGAGTGGGATCAAGATGCACGATGTGAAAGACACAAAGAATAAATAAAAAGAAATTAAAAAACAAGAACAAAAAGAAAAATCTTGATTCTAAGATTCTCATATTTTTCTCAATTTCCCAATGATCCAGATATTTCTGAAGTTCATAGTCATATACTTGTTTGGTAAGACTCCTTTGTTTCTCCTTTATTTTTGGCATTCTAAGGAAATGAACTTTGTGTCTACTTAGTAGGCGTAAGCAAAGTCCAAGTCACACCACCAAGATCAGGATTAGAAAGAAGCTGTGGAAAAGCACTCTATTTCGTTTAATTGAAGACAGTAACACTGTTTATTTGTAGATTTTATTTTCAGATTAATCTTAAAAATTCATGTTCTCATGGGTCTTGAAACTGCAGCACACACACAAAAATGCTAATGAAACTTCCAACACACTTTAACCAGGATTTCTGAATTGCAGAGGAATAGCTTCACATTACTCTAATTATGTTAAAAGGCTATGTGCTCATTACAATAAGTTAGTCATTGAGCAAACACCACTCCTTGGGAGTTCAAAAGGGAAATGGGGAGCTATGGCTAAATTCTCTTGTAATTTAACTTAGAAACAATAAACAAACTTGAAGATAATTTCTTTTAGTAGGGACAGACCCTAACATTATAGATTACAGAATATTTTTACCCTCACAAATTTTGCATGTTTTTCTTATAGACTCAGAAAATAACTTCAAGTTTTTAGAGATAAAAATCAGTTTTATTTTTTACGACTCTCGGATGAAATAATAAGGAAACATCTGCTCCCTCTGAGGAGGCAGAAATCCCACAAAATCTCAGTTGACCTATTTCATAACCATCTCTTAAACATGATGAACCTGCATAATTGTTATTATGCAGATTTTATTTGAAAGAATAACTTAAAATGTTCATTGTTCATTGATCACTAAATTGTAGTGACAGTTTTCCAAAGACGATGCAACTTTGTACTTCAAGAGCCAAATCTTCAAGTCTGTGCAAGAGCCAAGACTTGAAGAATCACAGAGATGCTTCAGAAAGCACCAATTCTTAGCAGTCTCTAGAACATTCAATATTTTTTTTTATTACCTTGGATTAGAATCAGCATTTGAATTCATGTCTTTTCTCTGAGGTTTGCTGCCCTCTAGTGACTGGCTTCTCTAGTTCAAGTCTATGTAATACATAATTAATTTAATTATTATTCAAATTAAATAATAACAGAGGGCTAATATTTGCAGACTTTCAACATAGATGTAAAACATTGGCTTTTCCACAGGGCAATCCCACTGTCTCCAAGTGTGAATTCCAACAATGAAATAGTTGAAAAGAGAAACACAGTTTCAAGTTATTGAAAGAATTGTGAAGGTGTGGCCTGGCATAGTATTTCAGGGTTATGGCAAACATGACATTTCATGCAGTCGCAATCTTTTTAGATCTTTAAGCTCAGTTATCTCACACTGAGTCAAATTATTACTCAAGAAGATGGTTAAAAACAAACTAAAATAATTGTGATGATTCTTATAAAGTTGTTAAAAACTTCAAAATAAACAACAGCAAGAAATTTGGTACAGGAGAACCAAGATTGAACGTGTGACTCGAAAGGTGAATTATCTTTTAATTGGGAAACCACCGTTACTTCTTTGCTCCTTTTCTTTCTTTCTTTACTTAAACATGTTCATGATGATTCAGAGAGAATGTGTTCTTTGACATTTAAGGTTGGTGCTCATCCTTGCAACTGTTCCTATCTGCTTTATGGCAGTGAGCACACTAACCCTTCGTTTCGGGGGGTGGGGGGGTGACAAGGTTAGTTATGTCCTCTGGGAAAGTCTTAGTGAAAAATAAAAAAAATGTTCTGCAGAAAAAAAAAGAAAGGAAGGAAGGGAGAAAGAAAGAGAGAGAGAAAGGAAGAAAGAAGGAAGGAAAGACAGAAAAAATTAGGATTTACAATGTGTGTATGTGTCTTACGATATACCTACATACAGCATACATGCTGGTCTCTGTATATTCATGTGTGTGCACAGGACTATGTGCTCCGGTGCTCCTATAGAAAAAGAAAAATGCTGATATTGGTCCTTCAGGTTCTGTAAATATTCCCTCTTACTCATTTTTTTTATTAATAGTGCCTTTTAAACAGTAAATACGTAATTTTGATGGTAAAATAGAAACACGGCACTCCCGGATAATATACAGTGGTCCACGTGAACTACAGTGGGGAACATACAAAGTAAAGAACAGCATACTTCAGAGAAGGGTTCCTTACTTCTGGTAAATGAAATAAATTTGTTTTGGGGTGTTATTGATGCTTGGACTTGATTGATGAATAATACTACATGAGAAATAAATGGAAGGAAGCCGTGTGTGCATTTGTGACAGAGCTTGGAGAGACAAGACTGTGATTTTCACTTAGCCTCCCTTGGATTGCAGCTGGGGCTCATAGCTGTGGAGTGCTTGGCTGAAGCTATCATGAGAATTCATGGTCCGAGGAAAGATTTCAATCACTGCCACTTTCCTAAAGGTAAAAAATAGAAATTCTACCTTGGATGCTCTGAATGGGAAGGTCTAGGACACAGTGCCCATGGTGCATTAGTGAATATGGAGACATGCATATGTAATTCCTCAGAATTTCATATTTCACTGTGTCTGCTATCAGTTTCCTGGGGCTTTATGTGCATGGGCCATCCCTGAATTCATGTACACAAAGCCAATGGATGAATAGCTCATGGACTCATCACATATTCCTTTTTGAAACCTCTAGCATTAGACTTTCCTCTTAACATGGGCGTTTCCCACAGTTTTGTCCTGTCTCTCCACCCTTCTGCCTTTGCTTCTATGTGCTCCCTTTTTTATAGGCTCTCTCTAGCTCTTCTTGCTTTCTCATCTTCCCTTGGGTCTGAATTTCCAGTGGCTTCCTGGTGACACCAGTTGGTTGGTCTGTCGGTTGTCAAAATCAACACGGCTGTGAAGGTCCTCATTACTGAGGAAGATCAAAGGACTCAACACCCTCTGTTTTAAGCTGAAGAGGCTGAAGGTAGAGCTAGGGATTAGCCAGTCCAACCTCACTTGTCACACATCATGGGACAAGGATTAGAAACAATGCCCTCTGCCCACCAGCCTGGATAGTGGGCTTTCTATCACACTAGCTTCATGGCCACCGTGAACTTCTGGTAGCTCTCCTATGGGATCGTTTTCAGAACTCTGTCAGTCATGAAGACATTCAATCATGAAGTCAGTTTAAAATTTGGTAATTTTGCTGGGCATAGTGACATATGTATGCCTTTAGTCCCAGCACTTGGGAAGCAGAGACAGGGAGATCTCTTTGAGTTTGAGGCCAGCCTGGTTTGTGTACATACCAAGTTTCAGAAAAGTCAGGACTGCGCAGTGAGACTCTATCTCAAACAAACAAACAAACAAAATACCCAAATCAACCAACCAACCAAACAAACAAACAAAGATAAACCAACCAAAATGGTCATTTTGTTCTTGGCTGTAGGTTTTGCTTCGTAATAACTTCTGAACTTTCCCATTCTTTTTAAAACAGTTTTAATCAAGACTATTTATAACCGTGTTTTAAAATGTCAAGGATGTCTGCAAGATTTATAAGCAAAAATAGCAGACTTTTCCCACATTTCTTTCTTTCTGTTTTTAAGAACTGTTCCAAGAGAACAAAATAAAAAAAATCAAAGATTTTTATGCACATTTCTTCTGAACTTCACATCCCTGTGTCTGGAACACCACCATCTACTTTATTTTGTTGTTTCCGATTTTAGGTAATAGCTCTTTGCTTCCTTCCTGGACCCTACAAATTTCTTCCTGTAAAGTCTTTTCCTCCTGGCTTGCTTTTCCTGTCCTTAGTGTAATGACTTCAGTTTTTGTTGAGAGCACTCAGTAGTTCATTATTTCCCTTTTGGATTAAATAAACATTCAATTGTATTTACATAACTGTCATTTGCTGACTCACACATCCTTTCTTGTGCAACTTTAGGTTTTCTCAGAAATTGACTGTTATTATTTTTCTTCATCAAGGCCCTGTGTTTCTAGCATACTTCACTCACAAACACCTGGAGAGCAGAGTAAACACACCTCTAACCATTGAGCGTATTGGACGACTTGCCAATTTCTTGTTGGTCTCAGAGACTCTCTTCCTGGCTTCTCTCTCAGCACAGCCCTGCCCTGGGCAAATCTTTCTGAAGAGATTGCATGGCTGCTTTCCTGCACTGTCACTGTGAGTGACCTTTTCTTCCCTTTAAGCACTGCTGTCTGAATCCCACTTCCTCTTCTTGGTTATTCTGTGATTTCAACAAAGTTCATCTTGTAGTTTCTTGAGATGAGAGATATTAGTAATCACTCTTCCCCTCCCCTTCCCTCCCCTCCCCTCCTCTCCCCTTCCCTTCCCTCCCTTCCTTTCCCATCCTCCCCTCCCTTCCCCCATTCTCCCCTCTCCTCCCTCTCCCCTCTCCTCTCCCCTCCCCTCTACTCTTCTCTCCCCTCTGCTTCCCTTTTTTCTCCTCTTCTCCTTTCCCCCTCTCTTTCTGGTCCTTCCTTCCCTCCATTTATTTTGGAACTCGTCTGTAGGAGAAACTGACAAGCTTGATTGTGTTTTCTCACTGCCACAGTTTGCTGCATTTGCAGTTCTGAAATGGGCATAGGTCTCTGCTGAATGCTGAAGGCATTGTTGCATTTTTGTCCGGTTTAAATACTGCTGCTAAGGTAGCGGATATTACTCTGGTTTTGTGTTATGCTCTGTATCTCAGGTCCCTGAGAATTTGTAACACCGTTGAGTGTCTTTTCGGTTTCAGTGGTGACTTCCTTTCAGTTTGTCAGTCCTGGTGCTGTGTCCGGATAGCTCCTATTTCCTTCTTCAGTTATTTCATTTTCCTGACTGTCTCCTTCTAGTTCTCTCTTGGTTGACTGTTTGAACTTCTGCATTTACATGTTGCCTTGCTTATTTTCCATTTTGTCTCTTGACTATACCTTCTGGGAGCGACCCTCTTTTTGGAAAAAAAATTAAATACTTCATGCAAAGAACTTGCAAACAGAATACCACACAGCTGGATTAACAAAGCCAAAAAATATCAGTCCCTGCTCAGACGTAAAGTCTATGCACCTCAATGAACTTCTCTACAGTTAAAACAGCCAAAGGAGCTTCGTTTGGGACCTTAGAATTCCACGATCAGTTTGTGAAATGAAAACATCATGGCAGTTATAGCTGGAAAAGCAGTTAGCTTCCATCCCCCTTCACGGTTTCCATATGCACTTCGTGACTCATGTGCCCTGCACTGGCTTCCACCCTTCCTCCCAAAGCTCTCAGGTTTTTTGTGTGTCTGTTTGTGTGTGTGTATTTTGCTCATTTATTTACTTAGATGAAATAAAAGTTTAAAAGTATGCATATATAATTGTGTTTTGGATCACCTGGGACTGGAGACACAAGACATCATGAACCATCTGAAGGTGATATCACTAACCCAACTACTGGAGTCCTCTGCAAGAGCAACATGGACTCTTAACCTCTCTTAACCTTTGAGACATCTCTTGCCCCTACCCTGATTTTCCTATTGACTTACTTTTCTTCTCCCACACATTTAATTTCCGAGAGCTTTTCAATTAGAATATCTCTCTATTTAAACATGACATTCCTTATATTCGATTTTTAATTTTAAAATTGTATCAGTTCTCTCTGTCTCTGTCTCTCCCCCTTTTGAACCGAGAGATCATCAGGTCTTGCTATATAGTTCAGGCTAGTCTCAAACTTACTATGTAACCCTGGCTGGACTTGAACTCATGAGTCACATATCTGTTTTTCAAGTGCTGGTATTATATGTGTGCACTACTTACTTTTCACATATTGCAGGTTTCTGATCACAGGACTTGTATGAATGCACTACCCCAGCTGTCTTGTGCGGCTCCTGCTCTGTATTGCTTATTCTTCTTGTTTGCTTTCTCAGCTCTCACTAGTGTCATAGTATTCACCATCCTTGACTGTTATTGGCTATCTAAGAACAGGTCCTAAGATATGGTTTAGATGCATGTTATATAAGTTCAAAGCTTGATGATCAGTGGGCTTTCTTGTAGGTAAACTAGACAGAAACCCAGTTCTTGTACTGAGGATATTATTACCCCTTCATCCACTTTTGAGGGAAAAAAATGGATGCCAGTGACATGGAAAAATGGGGAAAGTATGGAATGGGGTTCCTTGTTCTCTGTGTGTAGGCCTTCATGAAACTACTCTGATTTCAGTGTGGGTCTCAACTCTGGGTTTGCTTGCTGTGTCTGATTTCTAGCACTTGAAAGGCAATGTGCTACATTCTTTTGTTGAGTGTAGACTGTGGTGGTATTGTGTATTCTAATAAATTTATCTGGGGTCAGAGAACAGACAGCCACTAGATACAAAGGCTAGAAAATGGTGGCACTCACACCTTTAATCCTAGCATTCCAGAGATAGAAATCCCTCTGGATCTCTGTGAGTTCAAGGCCACATTGGAAATAGCCAAGCATGGTGACACGCCTTTAATTCCAGAAAGCCAGCCTTTAATCCCAGGGAGTGGTGGTAGAAAACTGAAAGATATATAAGGCGTGAGGACCAGAAACTAGAGGCTTTTGGCTGGTTAAACATTTTGGCTGGTTAAGCATGTGGCTGGTTAAGCATTCAGGCTTTTGAGCAGTAATTCAGCTGAGACCCATTCTGGATGAGGACTCAGAAGCCTCCAGTCTGAGGAGACAAGACCAGCTGAGGATCCGGCGAGGTGAGATAGCTGTGGCTTGTTGTGTCTCTCTGATCTACTAGCATGGACCCCAATAACTCACCTCGGGTTTGATTTTGTTAATAAGAACTTTTAAGATTCCTGCTACAGTAGACAATGCCAGTCTGGTCTTTCAGGGAAACCAAAGGTTACCATGCTTCTCATGGGAAGTTCAGTCTGCTGGAGGATGTGTTCCCTCTACACTGTGTTTTCAAGCCACCTGATCGCTCTAGTTTGTAGAGATAACTCAGCCCCCTGATCTGCTCTTGCATTTGCAAGCACCATCTTCTTTCTTCCTTTGACCTTTAGTTTCTGCTGTACATCTTCCAATATTCCTTTGCTTCTGTTTTTTATCCATTGATTTAGCCTTTTTTTTAAATAACTGTATGCACTTTAAAGTTTATTTGTTAGATATTTAGTGGGATTTGTAAGAAGTAAAACACTAATCCACACAATTCACCAACAATTTCTTCTCCCTCTTTTACCCTCTTTCTATTAAAGCCTTAGATCACACTTTAACCATTTGATATTGGGATGGTGGAATTGAGTTCTGAATAACCAGTTTCTTTCTCTCTGGTTCATTTACTTAACTAACATGACCTGTTAATTGCCACAAATAGAGACACTCTAGGATATCATTTAAATTAGATCACTTCCCTGCTAACAGCTCCAGATATTTCCAAATGAAATTCACAGCCCGTTTCCCATTGGCCCAGATCTCACCCTTATCTCTTCTCATGCTTTTCAATGAATGCATC